>NC_069510.1:151207844-151300344 GCF_027579735.1 Bombina bombina | reverse complement strand
TTTTCCTTTCATATTTTTGAAAATAAAATAGCAGGTTTTCACCCAGCTTGCTCAGAGTTTTATGCAACACTTGTGTGATTTTATGCAGAATGCACTCAGATGTTACATAGACCACCAACTGGTGATGAAGACCACAAACTGGATAAAAAAAACGTAAGACCTGACTTTCTAAGAAAGGGGATTATGTAGAAATGATGCCACATCTGTGTCACTCTGGTCTTTTTTACCGTGAAAGCATCATACAAAATGAATAATTCAACCATTCACACATAAATACGCAGGATGGCGTATCAAAAATCGTAAGAAAAGTGTTCATCAAAAATGTTATTTTATCAAAAAATTTAAATATATTTATTAATTACACAGGAATAATTGTATTAAATATGTACAGCGTAAATCGTATTTAAAGTACATTAATGTACAAAAAACACATAAACATTTGTACTTATAAGTACAAAATACAAAGCATAATTGTTGTTTTATTGTAAAATGGATTGAACATGGGGTGTTCCTTGGGGCGTGTATTAAATTGTTTTAGAAATCCAAGCGTAATTATGTAAACATTTCTGCCCTACAGATATCACTGGGGGGTTTTCTCTCGCAAACTAAAAGGTGGCGAGGTTGTTAAAAAATATACACAATACAGAATACCTTAATAGAAAAACACATGCATATGAAAATTGCTTTGAAAATGGGTGATTATAAGATGCTATATGCAGAAAGCAGTGCAATGTGTTTATTTTTTTATTCAAGCTTTCATTTTTAAGTTGCGTCCCCTGATCACCGCTAACATCGCCCTACATAGTGACGTTTCCCTTTCCGGCAAGCTCCATTACTTTCTATTAGATATCTCTCACCAATCACAGGGACTGCCCCTTTTTAAAAATAATTCTACCAGGGCAGCCCCTGCAAGGGTCGGTGTGAAAAACGAGGTCAGAATCGGCGAAGTTTAGATAATCAGTCCCATAGTTCTAAATCTGACTGCCTCATTTATGCAATAACCTGTAAAAAAATTTTGCAAGCAGAGTCTACTATCCTAAATATTTTCGAAGTTGCTCACCTATTCTGTTCCTAACTACAAGCTTGCAAACTCCTGACCTGTTCCCAAGTTGCTGACTGGTGCAGTTCCTAAATATAAGATTGCCAAGTCTTGTTCTGCTTCTAAGTCACTGACATGTTCCTTTCCTGACTATGAGCATGTAAAGTTTGACTTGCTTCCTGACAATAGTATGCCAGTTCCATTCTTGAGTATGAACTTGCAACATTTGTCCAAATTGCTTATCTGTTCCATTCCTGATTACAACCTTGCCAAGCCCTGACCTGCTTCAGAGTTGCTGACCAAGGCTTGTCTTGTTTCCAAGTTGCTGTCCAATTCTGTTTCTGACTATGAGCTAGCAAGTTATTGACCTGTTTTGATCCTGACTACAAGCTTACCATGTTTGTTCTGCTTCCAAGTTGCTGGCCTGTTCTGTTTTGGATTCCATCTTTGCCATGGCTTGTCCTGCTTGCAAGTTGCTTACCCATTCCATTCTGAACTCCATATGTGCTACATGTTTTCCTGCTTGCAAGTCACTGACCCATTTCATCCCAGACTCCATGTTTGCATTGTCTTGTCCTGCTTGCAAGTCACTGACCCATTTCATCCCAGACTCCATGTTTGCATTGTCTTGTCCTGCTTGCAAGTCACTGACCCATTTCATCCGAGACTCCATGTTTGTGAAGTATTGCCCTGCTTGCAAGTCACTGACCCATTTCATCCCAGACTCCATGTTTGTGAAGTATTGCCCTGCTTGCAAGTCACTGACCCATTTAATCCCAGACTCCATGTTTGCATTGTCTTGTCCTGCTTGCAAGTAACTGACCCATTTCATCCCAGACTCCATGTTTGTGAAGTATTGCCCTGCTTGCAAGCTGCTGACCCATTTAATTCCGGGCTCCATATTTGCATTGTCTTGTCCTGCTTGCAAGTCACTGACCCATTTCATCCCAGACTCCATGTTTGCATTGTCTTGCCCTGCTTGCAAGTCACTGACCCATTTCATCCCAGATTCCATGTTTGTGAAGTATTGCCGTGCTTGCAAGTCACTGACCCATTTCATCCCAGACTCCATGTTTGTGAAGTATTGTCCTGCTTGCAAGTCACTGACCCATTTCATCCCAGACTCCATGTTTGTGAAGTATTGTCCTGCTTGCAAGTCACTGACCCATTTCATCCCAGACTCCATGTTTGTGAAGTATTGCCCTGCTTGCAAGTCACTGACCCATTTCATCCCAGACTCCATGTTTGTGAAGTATTGTCCTGCTTGCAAGTCACTGACCCATTTCATCCCAGACTCCATGTTTGTGAAGTATTGTCCTGCTTGCAAGTCACTGACCCATTTCATCCCAGACTCCATGTTTGTGAAGTATTGTCCTGCTTGCAAGTCACTGACCCATTTCATCCCAGACTCCATGTTTGTGAAGTATTGTCCTGCTTGCAAGTCACTGACCCATTTCATCCCAGACTCCATGTTTGTGAAGTATTGTCCTGCTTGCAAGTCACTGACCCATTTAATTCCAGACTCCATGTTTGCATTGTCTTGTCCTGCTTGCAAGTCACTGACCCATTTCATCCCAGATTCCATGTTTGTGAAGTATTGCCCTGCTTGCAAGCTGCTGACCCATTTAATTCCGGGCTCCATATTTGCAAAGTATTGTGCTGCTTAGAAGTTGCTGACCTGTTCCATTCTGCCCTCCATGTTTGACAAGTATTTTCCTGCTTGCAAATTGCTGACCCGTTCCTGACTACAAAATTGTCAACTATTGTCAAAACTATTTTAATGGCTTCCTAGTCTGTCCCTGACTATGAGTTTGCCAAGGTACTATATCCGTCTGTAATTGGCTTCAAGGATAGCTGGGTTCTTTTATGTATTAACAAGCTAACACCTAGATTACGATTTTTTACGTTCTGGCTTTTAACGCTGAAAAAATGACAATTTCAGCGTAAAAGCAGGAACGCACTATTGCAAGTCATGTCGGTATAGCTATACTGCAAGCATTTTAGCCTCTATGCAACGTCAATCCCGCACTCAAATAAATGACGTTTTTGTGTGGGATTTCCATAGCGCCGGTATTACAGGTTGTGCGGTGAGACTAAAATGCTTGTGTTACAGCCTATACCAACACGATCCTTTCCGCTTTCTGAGACCAGTAGTTACGGATTTTGTGTAACAAAAATGTTTCACAAAACTCATTACTAAACTTTTACAAAGTACACTAACACCAATAAACTACCTATTAACCCCTAAACCGCCGCCCTCCCGCATTGCAAACACTATATTAAACTTATTAACCCCTAATCTGCCGCCCACCCACATTGTGACTATTAAATAAACCTATTAACCCCTAATCTGCTGCCCACCCACATCGCCAACACTATTTAAATATATTAACCCCTAAACCGCCGCTCCCCGACATTGCCGCCACTATAATAAAGTTATTAACCTCTATTCCGCCGCTCCCTGACATCGCTGCCACTAAATAAAGTTATTAACCCCTAAACCTCTGGCCTCCCACATCTCCGCCACTAAATAAACCTATTAACCCCTAAACCGCCGGCCCCCCACATCGCAAAACACTAAATTAAACTATAAAGCCCTAAACCTAACACCCCCCTAACTTTAAAATTACAATATAACCATATTTAAATAAATAAACACTTACCTGCCGAGAGCGGCAGATTAGGGGTTAATCATTTTATTTAGGTGTCGGCGATGTCGGGGGCAGCAGATTAGGAGTGTTTAGACTTGGGGTTTATGTTAGAGTGTTAAGTTTAAACGTAACTTTTTTTCCCCATAGACATCAATGGGGTTGCGTTACGGTGATCGCCATTCCACACTTCAGGTGTTAGTTTTTTTTCTAACACTCTTTCCCCATTGATGTCTAGGGGGGAAAGCGTGCATGAGCACGTCAAAGCAGCCCTTGGCTTTTGTGCGGTATGGAGCTTAACGCCACCATATTGCACGCACAAGGAGGCTTTGCAGTAACTCGTAATGGCAGCGCTATGGAGAGTGAAATAACGCAACTTTCATTGCGTTCGTTTCACACACTCTATAGCGCAAAACTCGTAATCTAGGTGTAACTTATTAAAGGGACATAAAACCCACATTTTTTTATTTCATGATTTCGAAAGAGCATGCAATTTTAAACAACTTTCCAATTTACTACTATTATCTAAATTGTTTCACTCTCTTGATATCTTTAGTTAAAAAGCATATCTAAATAGGCTCAGTAGCTGCTGATTGGTGGATGCACATAGATGCCTTGTGTGATTGAATCACCCAAGTGCATTGCTAATTCTTTAACAAAGAATACCGGAAAAATTAAGCAAATCAATTAATAGATGTAAATTGGAAAATTGTTTAACATTCTATTCTCTATCTGAATCATGAAAGAAAAATGTTGGGTTTCCTTTAACCTTTTACAACTTGAGTTAAAGGGTCAAAATATTTCTTTCATTATTCAGATAGAGCATGCAATTTTAAGCAACTTTCTAATTTGCTCCTGTTATATTTTTATTTTGTTCTCTTGCTATCTTTATTTGAAAAAGCAGGAATGTAAAGGCCCATTTTTGGTTCAGACCTGGGTAGCACTTGCTGATTCTTTGGCTAAATGTTGCCACCGCACAATGGCCCCATTAATGACGAATAATAGCTGTTCATTACCGAAAACCAAATTGATACACAACAAAATACAACAGTTCTCCTGGCTGCCCGGCCGCTGTCACCAACTGACCAGCCCCCTCATCCTCATTGTCCGGATCCAGTATTCTCTCCTCCTGACATTCTCTACTCTCTCTGTGTGTCGCAAGTAATGATATCTTGTAGATATGTTTTGTTTGTGTTTTGATGACGTGTTCAGTGTTTTTATTGGGCATGTGACATCACTGTTCGCTTGACTTGTGCAGCACCATCTTACTTTTGGGTCCCAGCATACACAGATAACGTTATTGTTTAGCTGATGTGCATTATCAGTCGATCTTTTTTATCAAATGCCTTTGGCTATTGAATTAAATGGGCTCCATTTATGAAGCTGTGGATGCAGCTGATAGTTAGGAAGCAGTGGTCATGAGACCTCTGAGCTGACAATTTTCAATCCCCCTTAACTTGTCAGACTGGGGTGATTGACAGCCCCTGGTGATGTGTGATTGGTAGCACACAAGCACAGATGCTTGTGCAATGATAAATGCAGGCAGCATATCAATACCCACAATGGCGGTCGGACAGGTTTGGAGTTGTGTGCCTGGCATTTCTTAAATAGAGCCCAATGTGTCCATTTTGTTGTCGACATTTAGTCAATAACTTACGGTTGTCTGGATTGTGATTGCCGAAGTTAATGCTGTCCGTGCATCCGCTGGGTGACTTTTCTGATATCGATACAGTATTTTTCCAGTACAAGAATGGTTTTATAATTTGCATTGAAAACTTTCCAATGTAAAAAAAGGGATTTGAAAAAACAGATTTTCTAAATTGTGCACGCTCCTGAATATGCTGCTAGGTTACAGCGAAGGATACCAAGAGAAAGCGATACATTTGATAACAGAAGTAAATGAATATTTTAGCTAATATATCTTTGTACTCACTTCATGTGTTTGTGTTCTCCACAGAAGACGTTGCCAACCGGTTGATATAAAGTATCTGATGGAGACAGTATTATAACATTTTCTGTTATTTAAAAATGTAACTTTATCCAAAGCACAAATTAATTGTAAAGGTTTAACAGAAATTATTTTAATGATAATGATTTGTGTAACAAGTATTACTTTATTTTTATTTATTATATTTTAGGTTTGTACAGTTGAAATTCAAGGTTACAACATATTAATGGAATCAGTGCAACAGGGTGGGAACGACCTTTAGTTATTCAAAATGTAGAAGCAGTTTCCTGTAATATGCTAAGGACAGTTCCCCAGAGGCTGATTTAAATATGGTTAGTAAATAGTCTATAGCAGCCAAGGAATGTAAAGTGAAATAAGGAATAGGAAAGGTTAGAGGGAGATATGGGGGGGGGGGAATCCTCCCTCTCCCCCCCCCCCCCTCCAGCCGCACCTTCTTTGGATTGTATTTGGGTGCTCGTTCATCTTAATAAAAACATATCATATGGAAAGGGACATTTTGGGTCAGATTACGAGTTTAGTGTAAATGTTTGAGTATGAGATAAGGGGTTTATTATGGGTGTTTGCGCTAGTCGGACTTACCGCTAGCCCAGAGGCAGAACTTTTTATCACTTTCTGCGATGAGATTTTTTTTTTGGTGAAAAGAAATTCTGCAGGTCATTCTGAAATGTAATACAGTTTTAAATAGGTCATTACACTGAAGCACTAGCTCATTTAAAATGTGTTTATTTACTCCACAATGGCAACATTTCAGAATTCTGCATTTGCTTTCAATAGGTCAGGCTATAAGATGATAAGATTTGAAAGATATATATGCACACACACACATATAAATATATATATATATATATATATATATATATATATATATATATATATATATATATATATATATATATATATGTAATCACATAGCCGGTAGCCCAGCACTCCAACCTTGGTGGTATGATCCTCAAAAGTAACTTGTATAGATGTATATTTGTAAAGAAGAGCACTCTCAGGATTTTTGTTTCAAATAACAATTATATTTATTCTGACGACATCAGAATATCAATAACAGAAAGTCATAGTCGACGTTTCGGCTCCTATATGAGCCTTCTTCAAGACAAGATAGAAAAAGAACATGAGAAAAAAGAATCTTACACTCAATGGGCTTCATGTACTAAGCAGCGGGCGGACAGCTTCTCAACTCGTGAAGCTGTCCGCCCGCCTTCGCTACACACGGGCAACGGATCTGTTGATCCGCTTGCCCGTATGTATCATTACACACTCCTCAGAGTGTGTAATGCCCGCCCCTTCATTCGTGTGACCAATCACGCGACTGAAGGGGCTGTCAATCACTGAGTGCGAGCGAGCTCTCTGTGATTTTCCCTCGCCACCTCAGAGGTGTAGGATGTAAGAAGCAGCGGTCTAATGACCGCTGCTTCTTACATTGCGGGAAGCAGGCTCACATATGCGAACCTGCCCTGCAAAGGCTCCGGAGCATCTTTCGCTGCTTCGTACATGGAGTCCAATATATAATCAGTAATGACATACAACAGAAACACCCAGCACCAGACATTGAATACAATTTAAAAAACTGATAAACTGTAACTTAATCCGCCCGAGAGGCACAGCAGGTCATAGTATCAGAACCACACAGTAGCGGATTTCAAACAGTAATAGTAACGCTCTGTCAGAATATAACAGCCCATAATAGAGCCAATCAGCCACAATCAGGATAAACTTATTCAACAAATACACAGATAAAAACGTATATGGACAAGGCATCCATAATATCGAGGTGGTTAATCAGAGCACCACATCATTTAGTGAAAATAATAAGTCATATATATTAAGATGATAACTACTCATACAGGGCAAACCCGCTTGAACCAAAGCTGCTATGAAAAAGATAGAAGCACACCAAATCTAGCGACTCTAAGTTACACGTCACAGCATAGCTGATAATATCCAGCAAACTGCTGGCCGAGCCCTCCTAAGTTGGTAAACACTATATGACTACCAGGTCACTAGCTGATCCAGTGGCAGAAGACAGTGCCGTGTAGTAAATCACAGTAGCGTTCCTGCATGAACCCAAACCGAGTAAACAACAAGCGTATGTAAACCTCCAATCAGACTGGCTAATACTCGCAGCCCCTCGGTCAGCTGGGCCTCTCGGGCGGATCGAGTTACAGTTTATCTATTAGTTTTTAAATTGTATTTAATGTATGGTGCTGGGTGTTTCTGTTGTATGTCATTACTGATTATATATTGAGTGTAAGATTCTTTTTTCTCATGTTCTTTTTCTAGATATCTCTTGTCTTGAAGAAAGCTCATATAGGAGCCGAAACGTCGACTATGACTTTCTGTTATTGATATTCTGATGTCGTCAGAATAAATATATTTGTAATTTGAAACAAAAATCCTAAGAGTTCCCTTCTTTACTAATGTACATATATATATACACACACACTAGACCATTGTTTATTAAACGGAAAAATATATTTTTGTATTTAAATGCAATATTATGTATATGAATGATAAAAGATTAGTTTTAAAGAGCAGATAATTTAAATAAGGAATACAATTAAGAACAGACTTACTCCTGCAAGTTACACTTCAGTGATTACAGCAGGGTTCTTCAAACTTTATTTACCAAGACCCAGTGCCATGATACCACAAACCTTTGAGACCCTATTTATATGCTTGGTTTGAAAATATTAGTAAGTAATATACAACTTGATAGCTGCACTTTTTGGCAAAGTGACTAACTACAATATGTGTGTTCTTTATTCCTGATTGTAGTCAAACTTTAAAAAGTTGTAAAACGTAATAACACACCCTCACTCTCATACACCACACACACACTCTCATACACCACACACACTCTCATACAACACACACACACCCTCACTCTCATACACCACACACACTTTCATACAACACAAACCACTCAAACTCTCATACAACAAAAACACCACACACTCTTATACAACACACACAACACACACTCTCATGCAACACACACACCACACACATTCTCATACAACACACTCTCATACAACACACACCCCACATACACTCTCATACAACACACACCCCACATACACTCTCATACAACACACACCCCACAAACTCTCATACAACATACAGACACCACACACATTCTCATACAACACACACAAACACAACACACACTCTCATACAACACACACCCCACAAATTCTCATACAAAACACAAACACACCACAAACACTCTTATACAACACACACACAAACAAAAAATACTTAAAGGGACAGTCTACAGCAGAATTATTATTGTTTAAAAAGATGGATAATCCCTTTATTACCTATTCCCCAGTTTTGCATAACCAACTCAGTTATATTAATATACCTTTTACCTCTGTGATTACCTTGTATCTAAGCCTCTGCAGACTACCCCCTTATCTCAGTGCTTTTGACAGGCATGCAGTTTAGCCAATCAGTGCAGACTCCTAAATAACTACATGGGAGTGAGCATATTGTTATCTATATGACACACATGAACTAGTACTGTCTAACTGTGAAAAACTTTCAGAATGCTCTAAGATAAGAGGCAATTTTCAATGGTTTAGAAATCAGTTTGAGCCTACCTAGGTTTAGCTTTTGAAAAATACCACCAAGGGAACAAAGCAAATTTAGTGATAAGTCAATTGGAAAGTTGTTTAAATTTTCATGCCCTATCTTAATCATGACAGTTTAATTTTGACTAGACTGTCCCTTTAATAACCCATATATTCAATGATACTGTGTTGCTGGTTATAAATAGCAAACAAGCACTTAACATTTTAATGTTTATATTTAGAGCATCAAGATGTGAACTCTTAAACAAAAAGCAAATGTATTAACTAAAATTACAAAGAAATTTTTTTTTAAACTCTATAAAATAGACAAGAGCTGTTTAAGAACTAGTTTTTAAAAAAAAAAAAAAAAATTAAAAATTATAACCGTTCCCCAGTCACATACATGGACATTGTGTAACACACCATAGCGCCATCTGTTGGTTGAAAGTTCCTTGACATGTGTAACACAGCTCCATCTATTGGTAGAAGGTTCGTCACAAAATGTGTACTGAGGAAATATACTCATTTGCATATATTTTGCATAGAGTGACAATTCAATGTATGGTTGTGAGTTTAATCGTTTATCCCTCCCCCGAATCCCCCTTCTTTTCGTTAGTTATATTTTATTATTATGTTGTTTTCTATATATTTATGTTTTATGTGGCATGTCACCCTAAATTAAATGGGGTATTTTAGAGTCTAGTACAGAGTGAGATAAAACACATTGAGTAGGCGTAGCTCTTTCTGGAACTGGTTGTTTAGTCTGGCTCAATCAGGTGGTTCTGCAGCAAACTTTTTTTTAAAGCTGCAGTGTGATGTGACTATTGTAATACTACCTGAAAAAGTACACATTAAATTAATGCATATTTGAATGTTATATAAAAAATTTAATGGAACAACATTTGTAATATGCTGTGTTGAGTATAAATTTGCCATCATGAGGTACAAAGGGCTTGTCACTGGAGCAGTACCCTTAAAAGGCCAAATTTGCACCATTTTTTAAGGGTACAATATGGTACCATAGGACTGAGGTCCAATCTAGTCACCAAAGGTGCATATTTGGCTTTGAAAGGTACAATCTGCAAGGGTACCAATTTGTACAAATTATAAAGGGTGCAGCAGGTGTACCTTTAAGGGTACTGCCCCAGTGACAAGCTGTTGTACCCCTAAAGGTACAATTTTTGTAAATTTTTTCTGACAGTGTACAACACACACACAAGCCGCGACCCAGTAAGCATGGTGTTTTGCGACCCAATAATGGGTCCGGACCCTTAGTTTAAAGAACCCTGGATTACAGGACCATTAACACGGAGCTACACTCCCTCCCACATAACCTACTGTCCTCATAGCTAACATTTGGAGACAACTTATCCCTATGATTGCCAGAAAGGGTTACACTATTGCAGCTCTCTCTCTATTAAAAAGTATTTCTCTTGCAAGGTGTATCCAGTCCACAAATTCATCCTTTACTTGTGGGATATTCTCATTCCCTACAGGAAGTGGCAAAGAGAGCACACAGCAGAGCTGTCCATATAGCTCCCCCTCTAGCTCCACCCCCCAGTCATTCTCTTTGCCG
The DNA here is from genome assembly GCF_027579735.1 of Bombina bombina. Classification (NCBI taxonomy): domain Eukaryota; kingdom Metazoa; phylum Chordata; class Amphibia; order Anura; family Bombinatoridae; genus Bombina; species Bombina bombina. The sequence goes on along the minus strand of NC_069510.1, from coordinate 151,289,531 downwards.
GCTCTAAGCACTAGGGTCTCTATACGGGAGGGTAAAGTGAATGTGGTGCTAGAATTGTAGTTTTATATCTTCAATCAAAAGTTTGTTATTTTTAAATGGTACCGGTTTGTACTATTTACTCTCTGGCAGAAAAAAGATGAAGAATTCTGCTGAGAGGAAGATGATTTTAGCATGTTGTAACTAAAATCCATTGCTGTTCCCACACAGGACTGTTGAGTACCAGAAAACTTCAGTTGGGGGGAACAGTTTGCAGGCTTGACTGCAATGAGGTATGTTCAGTCATTTATTTCTAGACAAGACTGAGATAATGCTAGAAGACTGACAATATCCCCATGTGGGGAAGGAGTGTTTGCTGGGGTTATTATCCACATGGCTAAAATTTAGTCACTTAGAAGTGATTTTTGTAGGCCTCAAAACTCCGGAGTGGAGTGGGAGGGGCCTAATTTTGCGCCTCAGATGCGCAGTTAGAATTGAAAGACAAGTTCATGCTGCTTCACATGGAGGGTCCTGCTGCTGATTGAGGGCCTAAAAGAAGCTTTATTCCCCCAAATCTGATCCCTAATGGCAGGTAGGGCCACAGCAGTAAGCTGTGGCAAGGTTCCACATTTCGCGTCTGTCTTCAGACAAAGGCGTTCTTACGCTGTGTAGAAGATCTACTTACAATGGGAGTGATATACCCAGTTCCAATGGCAGAACAAGGACTGGGTTTTTACTCAAACCTGTTTGTGGTTCCCAAAAAAGAAGGAACTTTCAGGCCAATCCTGGATCTAAAAATTCTAAACAGATTTCTCAGAGTCCCATCATTCAAGATGGAGACCATTCGGACAATCTTACCTATGATCCAGGAAGGTCAATATATGACTACCGTGGATCTAAAGGATGCGTAGCTGCACATTCCTATCTACAAAGATCATCATCAGTTTCTCAGGTTCGCTTTTCTAGACAAGCATTACCAGTTTGTGGCTCTTCCATTCGGGTTAGCCACTGCTCCCAGAATTTTCACAAAGGTACTAGGGTCCCTTCTGGCGGTTCTAAGACCGCGGGGCATAGCAGTGGCGCCTTATTTGGACGACATCTTAATTTAGGCGCCGTCTTTTCAAAGAGCCAAGTCTCACACAGAGATTGTATTGGCCTTTCTGAGGTCTCACGGGTGGAAGGTGAACGTCAAAAAGAGTTCTCTATCCCCTCTCACAAGGGTTCCTTTCCTAGGAACTCTAATAGATTCGGTAGAAATGAAAATATTTCTGACGGAGGTCAGAAAGTTAAAACTTTTAACTACTTGCCGAGTTCTTCATTGAATTCCTCGGCCTTCTGTAGCTCAGTGCATGGAGGCAATCGGATTAATGGTAGCAGCAATGGACATAGTCCCTTTTGCTCGGATACATCTCAGACCACTGCAACTATGCATGCTCAAACAGTGGAATGGGGATTATGCAGATTTGTCTACTCAAATACAGCTGGACCAGGAGACCAGAGATTCTCTTCTCTGGTGGTTGTCTCATGATCACCTGTCTCAGGGAATATGTTTCCTCAGACCAGAGTGGATCATTGTAACGACCGACGCCAGTCTGTTAGGCTGGGGTGCAGTCTGGGACTCCCTGAAAGCTCAGGGCTTATGGTCTCAGGAAGAATCTCTTCTCCCGATAAACATTCTGGAACTGAGGGCGATATTCAACGTGCTTCAGGCATGGCCTCAACTAGTTGCGGCCAAATTAATCAGATTTCAGTCGGACAACATCACGACTGTAGCTTACATCAATCATCAGGGGGGAACAAAGAGTTCCCTAGCGATGAAGGAAGTAACCAAAATAATCAGGTGGGCGGAGGATCACTCCTGCCATTTCTCAGCAATTCACATCCCCAGGGTAGACAACTGGGAGGCGGATTTTCTGAGTCGTCAGACTTTTCACCCGGGGGAGTGGGAACTCCACCCGGAGGTGTTTGCCCAGCTGACTCAGCTATCGGGCACTCCAGAGTTGGATCTGATGGCGTCCCGTCAGAACACCAAGCTTCCTCTCTACGGATCCAGGTCCCGGGACCCCAAGGCGGCATTGATAGATGCTCTAGCAGCGCCTTGGTCCTTCAATCTGGCTTATGTTTTCCCACCGTTTCCTCTTCTCCCTCGTCTGGTCGCCAGAATCAAGCAGGAGATGGCTTCGGTGATTTTGATAGCGCCTGCGTGGCCACGCAGGACTTGGTATGCAGACCTAGTGGACATGTCATCTGTCCCACCATGGACACTGCCAATGAGGCAGGATCTTCCAATACAGGGTCCGTTCAAGCATCCAAATCTAGTTTCTCTACGTCTGACTGCTTGGAGATTGAACGCTTAATTCTATCAAAGCATGGTTTCTCTGAGTCAGTTATAGATACTCTGATTCAGGCTAGAAAGTCTGCCACCAGGAAAATCTACCATAAGATATGGCGGAAATATCTTTGTTGGTGTGAATCCAAGGGTTACTCTTGGAGTAAGATTAGGATTCCCAGGATATTGTCCTTTCTCCAAGAAGGATTGGAGAAAGGATTGTCAGCTAGTTCCTTAAAAGGACAGATATCTGCTCTGTCTATCCTTTTACACAAGCGTCTGGCAGAGGTACCAGACGTTCAAGCGTTTACACAGGCTTTAGTCAGAATCAAGCCTGTCTATAAACCTGTGGCTCCGCCATGGAGTCTAAATCTAGTTCTTTCAGTTCTTCAAGGGGTTCCGTTTGAACCTTTACATCCCATAGATATTAAGTTGTTATCTTGGAAAGTTTTGTTTTTGGTAGCTATCTCTTTTGCTAGAAGAGTCTCAGAATTATCTGCCTTACAGTGTGATTCACCTTACCTGGTGTTCCACGCAGATAAGGTAGTTTTGCGTACCAAACCTGGTTTTCTTCCTAAAGTGGTTTCTAACAAAAATATTAACCAGGAAATAGTTGTTCCTTCTCTGTGTCCTAATCCTTCTTCGAAGAAGGAACGTCTGTTGCACAATCTTGATGTAGTTTGTGCTCTAAAGTTCTATTTGCAAGCAACTAAGGATCTCAGACAAACATCTTCCTTGTTTGTTATCTATTCCGGTAAGAGGAGAGGTCAGAAAGCGACTGCTACCTCTCTTTCCTTTTGGCTGAAAAGCATCATCCGTTTGGCCTATGAGACTGCTGGCTAGCAGCCTCCTGAAACTATTACTGCTCATTCTACCAGAGCAGTGGCTTCCACATGGGCTTTTAAAAATGAGGCTTCTGTTGAACAGATTTGTAAGGCAGCAACTTGGTCTTCACTGCATACTTTTTCAAAATTTTACAAATTTGATACTTTTGCTTCTTCGGAGGCTATTTTTGGGAGAAAGGTTTTGCAAGCAGTGGTGCCTTCCGTTTAAGGTGCCTGCCTTGTTCCCTCCCTTCATCCGTGTCCTAAAGCTTTGGTATTGGTATCCCACAAGTAAGGATGAATCCGTGGACTGGATACACCTTGCAAGAGAAAACAGAATTTATGCTTACCTGATATATTACTTTCTCTTGTGGTGTATCCAGTCCACGGCCCGCCCTGGCATTTAAGTCAGGTAAAAAAATTTTGTTTAAACTACAGTCACCACTGCACCCTATGGTTTCTCCTTTTTCTTCCTAAACTTTGGTCGAATGACTGGGGGGTGGAGCTAGAGGGGGAGCTATATGGACAGCTCTGCTGTGTGCTCTCTTTGCCACTTCCTGTAGGGAATGAGATTATCCCACAAGTAAAGGATGAATCCGTGGACTGGATACACCGCAAGAGAAAGTAATTTATCAGGTAAGCATAAATTCTGTTTTTACCTCCAGTGGACTGAGCTTGCTGAGCTGAAAATAAGCAGCAGACAGAAGAGGGGGAGGAATGGTCCTGAGATTCTGCCGTGCTCACTGCTAGAGTGCAGCTTTCTGCAATTTCCATGTGCTCTGACAGGCAGACACTGGCAATAAAAGTAAACAAAATACAGAGCAGAGGTGCACATCCAGTCTCCAGGCAGACGTAATCTGACAGACCGGATGGATTCAAAATAAAAAAATAAATAAACCTTCTCCTCTCTAGCTGCACTGTGTTAAATAAATCTTAACACAGTGCAGATCTGTTTGAAGAGTCCTGCACTTTCTGCGATGACATCACAGATCACACTATGTTCTGCCTTGGGGACTGCTATTATTACGATTTGAAAGTAAATGTGATTGCTTGAGCACAATCGCAATGTATGCTAGAATGATTAGGTAGCTGAGGCATTACAAATGGCATCACTGTATTCTCGAACAACCCATATCGGGTTCGGAATGCTGTCAACCATTCGTCACCGAATCTGATTCTTATTAAGTTATAAGATCCCCTTAGATCTAGTTTTGTAACTTGTAACATTTCTATGAGTTCAGGAATGAGTAGAAGAGGGTAACTTTTTTTACTGTCTTCTTATTAAATTCTCTATAGTCATCTATGGGTCTTAAAGAGTATAACAAAGAATATTCCCGCACCAGCAGGAGAAGTTGAGGGTCTTATAAATCCTTTTCTTTCTAATGACACAATGAGTCCACGGATCATCATTAATTACTGTTGGGAATATCACTCCTGCCCAGCAGGAGACGACAAAGAGCACCACAGCAACGCTGTTAAATATCTCCTCCCTTCCCTCCCACTCCAGTCATTCTCTTTGCCTACGTTAAGAGCAAGTTAGGTGTTAGAAAAGATTCTTCAATCAAGAGTTTATTATTTTTAAGTAGTACAAGATTGTGCTGCTTTGTTCTGGGGCGTAGCCGTAGTCCATATCAGTCTCTTCAGTAGAGCAGTGGTGGCTTTAGAGCAATGGGAACTGGTGGGACATAATTCTCACTGTACCTCTCATATAGTGTATGGTGCCCTAACTCTGAAAAATCTGAGGGATATTACTCAGTATTTCTCTTATTTCACAGGTCCATGTGAGGAAAAGGACCTCTAAAACCTGGGAGCTGCCTTTGCTGTTGGGCAGAATATGAGGTAAGTGCTGACTTTTATTTCTGGGGTTAAAGGAAAACTCAGAAAAAGTTGGACACTTTATTTCTTAAGGATGGGCATATAAGGAAGCCCTTAATGGAATTGGGCACTTTATATTTATTAGTGTCCTGTATATACCTGACTCTTAGCATTATCTCTTACAATGTCATCAAATTCCACTTATCAGTATACATATTCAGTTACAGATTGAAACCCCACCTCCTACATTCGGTATAAATGACTCTCAGTCTCAACATTGCTTGGTATTACGGTTCTTCTGTTGTGGAGTACCCTCTGAGCCTCTCTTACTAAGTACTCATCTATAGGCTCCTCTCCAGCCTCCTCTGCTTACCGACGCAGCTACCTCAGATTTCCCAGCAACTTACTACTATCAGCTTGCTGTTCCGGTTTCCTTGCGGTGACGTCACATGCCAGCTTCACACGCTGCCTCTGCTGCATCAACTCTCTAGGCACTGCTCGCTTCCCTGTGTCGCTCTCTGGCCTGCTCCCAGCAACTTACACAGCTGATACTGTCATCCAGATCCCAATCTGACAAGGTTAAGTAACGCAAGTCATAACTGTCACTACCGCTATTCAATTTCACCTTTATCCTGTTATATTGCAAACCTAATAGCACCTCATATCAGTACTAGCTTGTCATACTCAAATTACTGCTCAGTTTCTTTCTACTTATGCAAGGTGTATACACTTATCCTATGGTTAGTTAAGCTGTTAACCCTGCTGCATATCTTAGTGACTTGTCACAGGTGGCAGCAATAGAGTTCTATATGAACCAATCATAAACTTGCTCATTGATTACTGGGGGTTTTACATTACTCTTGTCAGTAATTGTTGTTCAATCCCAGAAATCTCCCTGCTACACAACAAATCTTACTAAACACTATCTCAGCAGTTGTGGTTTATAACTAGCCTAACTTTCTATTACAGATTTACAGTAGTCTTGACAATTAGACATGACTTCTTATACTCAGGAGACTATATGTGACAGCTAGACGCAGGCACTGGGGCAAGCAAACGATTGTGGTGGTTCACCGGTTGCATAAACAAACATGCCGACCGGGAGATGACTGTATTGGCAACGCCCATGACTGGCGGTAGTAGGGGAGGCGGCATTTGCGTTGCACGCCTTTTCCCCTTCTCTTCCGGAGAGTCTGAAGAGAAGTTGTACAACTGCTTATCCTATTATGCATCCTCTATTATAACGTGTGTAATTAGGACCGGAGACTGTCTTCTGCTGTTGCGGCTGAGTTCCGGATCTGAATAGTTTGGGAACGACTTCTGCTCAGAGGGAGTTAGTTTTATCAGTCAGGCAGGCACCTCAGCAGAGTGACAGTAACGTTTTTGTATATGTAGATTTTTATTAAAAAATTCAAATTTCTTTTGGATAATTGAATTCATTGTGAGGCCATGCAAAGTGTCACTTGTTCTTTGTGTTTGATGCCAATGTGGAACCACCAATTTTTTTGGGCTTTAAACCTTAAAGGGACACTGAACCCAAATTTTTTCTTTTGTGATTCAGATAGAGCATGAAATTTTAAGCAACTTTGTAATTTACTCCTATTATCAAATGTTCTTTATTCTCTTGGTATCTTTATTTGAAATGCAAGAATGTAAGTTTAGATGCCGGCCCATTTTTGGTGAACAACCTAGGTTGTCCTTGCTGATTGGTGGATAAATTCATCCACCAATCAAAAACTGCTGTCCAGAGTGCTAAACCAAGAAAAAAGCTTAGATGCCTTCTTTTTAATATAAAGATAGCAAGAGAACGAAGAAACATTGATAACAGGAGTAAATTAGAAAGTTGCTTAAAATTGCATGCTCTATCTGAATCACAAAAGAGAAATTTTGGGTTCAGTGTCCCTTTTAAGGGATAGTTTTTTTTTCTGAGACAACATTTTCCAAGGAGGATGCTGTTCAGAAATCTAATGAAAATGTTCAATATACCCAGTTTTCTCCTCAGAAGTCCCAAATTTTACCGCCCTGCGCTTCCTCTATAACTCATTATGGGGTTACTTTACAAGACATTGCTCCTCTCATGTCTTCTGATGCGTTGTCTACTTTTCCAATGTTGCTGGGAAAGCATTAGAAGAGAAACAGACATTCAGCAAGTGAGGTGTCTGATGCAGTTGTTGCTATTTCGAATGCCCCCTCCCAGAAGCCTGAGGGGGAGAATTCCTTAGTAGCATCTGAAGGTGAAATTTCAGATTCTAACAGTGTAATTCCTCTTGCTGATGCTGAAGTTGTATCTTTCAGGTTTAAGCTAGAACACCTCCGTCTGTTACTCAAGGAGGTTTTAGCTACATTGGACGACAGCGACTCCACAGTCGTAGTTAATCCTAAAGATCCAGTAAGCTAAACAAATATTTTGATGTACCTTCCTTGGTAGAGGTTTTTCCTATACCAGATCGGGCTACTGAGATCATTGCTAAGGTATGGGAGAGACCGGGTACCCCTCTTTCTCCTTCTCCTATATTTAAAAAAAAAGCTTGGCAACAGTCCCCAAGGTGGAAGGAGCTGTTTCCACCTTAGCTAAGAGAACTACTATACTCATAGAGTATAGTTGTGCTTTCAAAGATCCTATGGACAAAAAATAGAGGGGTTACTCAAAAAGATGTATGTACACCAAGGTTTTCAATGGCAGCCAGCTGTGTGCATTGCTACCATCACTAGTACGGCGGCATATTGGTTTGATGCGTTGTCTGATGTTATTAGGAAAGACACTCCCCTGGATGAAATCCTGGATAGGATAAAAGCTCTTAAATTGGCTAATTCCTTTATTACGGATGCTTCCCTTCAAGTTATCAATCTGGGAGCAAAGATTTCAGGTTTCTCTGTTCTAGCTCGCAGAGCCTTATAGTTAAAACCTTGGTCTGCAGATGTATCCTCTAAGTCTAAGCTTTGAGCGATTCCTTACAAGAGGAAGACCTTGTTTGAACCGGGCTTGACGGAAATATTCTTTGATATTACGGGAGTTAAGGGTCATCTTCTCCCTCAGGGTAAGAGAAACAAACAAAAGGGATGACAGAGTAATTTTCGTTCCTTTCTAAATTCTTCCTCTTTCGCTTCCAAGCAGGAATAGTCTAAACCTTCATGGAGACCCAATCAGTCTTGGAATAAGGGAAAACATTCCAAGAAGCCTGCTATTGAATCAAAGACAGCATGAAGGGCCTGCCCCCGATCTGCGACCGGATCTTGTAGGGGGCAGACTTTCTTCTTCATTCAGGCTTGGATTCAAGAGGATCCCTGGGCAGTAGACATAGTGTCCCAGGGATATAAACTAGAGTTCAAAAGGTTTTCCTCCCAGAGGCAGGTTTCTACTTTCAAGATTATCTGTAGGCCAGACAAAAAGAGAGACATTTTTACGCTGTGTAAGAGACCTCTCCGACTTGGGAGTGATAGTTCCTGTTCCGATACAGGAACAGGGTCTGGAATTTTATTCAAATCTGTTTGTGGTTCCCAAAGGAGAGGGAACCTTCAGGCCAATTTTAGATCTCAAGAGTCTAAACAAATTCCTCAGAGTATTGTCCTTCAAGATGTAAACTATTTGTTCCATTCTCCCTTTGGTCTCAGAGGGCCAATTTATGACAACTGTGGACTTAAAGGACATGTATCTACATTTTCCGATTCACAGTGATCATCACAAGTTTCTAAGGTTTGTTTTTCTAGACAAACACTTCTAATTCATAGGTCTTCCTTGCGGTCTTGCCACAGCTCCCAGAATTTTCTCAAAGATTCTGGGATCTCTGTTGGCGGTGCTTCGATTACGGGGCATTGCAGTGGTGTCCTATCTGGACGACATCCTGGTCCAGGCGCCATCCTTTCAACAAGCAAAGTCCCACACGGAAATGTTGTTATCCTTCCTGCGATTTCACGGATGGAAGGTAAATTTGGAAAAGAGCTCCTTTGTTCCAAATACATTGGTAACTTTCTTGGAAACCATAATAGATTCCCTATTAATGAAGATTTTTCGGACAGATTTTTCGGAGATTATGCGGATTTGTCTCCACGAATACTACTGGAGCAGGAGACAAGGGATTTTCTTCTATGGTGGTTGTTTCAGGATCATTTCTCCCAGGGGGCCTGCTTCGCAGACCCTCTTGGGTAATGTGACAACAGTCGCCAGCATTCTAGGATGGGGAGCAGTCTGGGATTTCCTAAAGTCTCAGGGAGTCTGTTCTGCCTATAAACATTTTGGAGTTGAGAGTGATCTTCAATGCTCTTCTAGCCTGGCCCTAGTTAGCCTCGGCCCAAGTTATCAGGTTCCAGTCGGTCAACATAACTTCAGTGACTTACATCAATCATCAGGAAGGAACGCGGAGTTCCCTAGCAATGACAGAGGTAGCCAAGATAATTCGCTGGGCGGAGACCCACTCTTGCTATCTGTCGACGATCCACATCCCAAAGATGGACATCTGAGAGGCGGTTTTCGTAATTAGGCAGACCTTTTTCTCGGTGGAGTGGGAACTCCAGCCGGAAGTGTTTTTCCAACCTCATTTTCAAAGGGGGTCAGTTGCACTTGGATTATTGGCTTCTTGACAGAATGCCAAGTTTCTGAGATACGGGTCGAGGTCAAGGAACCCTCAGGCAGTACTGAGAGTCGCTCTGGTGGTACCTTGGAATTTCTGTCTTGCATACCTAATTCCTCTGTTTGCTTTTCTTCCTTAAGTCTTGGCTTGAATCAAGCAGGAGAGGGTGTCGGTGATTCTCATATCACCGGTGTGGCCTCTCAAGATTTGGTATGCAGTCCGGGTGGACGTGCCATTTTCCACCTTGGAGACTTCAGTTGAGGAGGGACCTTCTATTTCAAGGACCCTTCTTTCATCAAGATCTAATTTCTATCAAGTTGACTACTTGAAGATGAGCACTTTATTTTACCTAAGCATGGATTTTCTAAATCGGTCATTGAGACCATGTTTCAGGCTTGTTAGCCTCTGACTAGGAAAATTTTTAACCATAAGATATGGCGTAAATATTTATGCTGGTGTGAATCCAAGGACTGTTAAAATCGTATAGAGTTCGGATTCCTTGAATTAAGACTTTTTCTCCAAGAAGGTTTGGAGAAGGGATTATCAGCAAGTTCCCTAAGGGGTCGAATTACTTCCTTGTCTGTTTTGGTAACATGAATGTCGGGTGGACTTCCAGACGTTCTTCATTTGGTCAGGCCTTGGTCATGATCAGGCCTGTGTTCAAATCCGTTACTCTTTCTTGGAGTTTTAATTTAGTTCTTAAGGTTCTTCAAGGGGCTCAGTTTGAGCCGCTGCATTCCTTAGATATTTAGTGTAATCTTGGAATGTTTTGTTTCTTGTTTCTATTCCTCTGCTCGTAGAGTGTAAGAGCTCTTGGCTTACAGTATAAGTTTCCTTACCTTATTCTTCATTCGGTTAAGGTGGGTTTACGTACTAAATTAGGGTTTCATCTCTAAAGTAGTCTCGGAACGGAACATTAATTGGGAGATTGTTGTTCTTTCATCATGTCCTAATTCTTCTTGGCAGGACTTGGTACGTGCATTTGAATTCTTTGTACAGACGACTAGGATTTTCGTTAGTCTTCTGTTTAACGTAAAATGACAGAAAGTTACAGCGACTTCTTTTACTTTTGGGCATTTAAAACGAAGCCCTTTAGGGAACAGATTTGCAAGCCTGCAACCTGGTCCGCTCTTCTATAAATTTGTCTTTTTTGCCTCGGCTGAGGCCTCTTTTGGGAGAAAGGTTTTTCAAGCAGTGGTGCCTTCCATTTAGGTTTCCTGTCTTGGCCCTCCCTTATCATCTGTGTACTCTAGCTTGGGTATTGATTCCCAACAGTAATTAATGATGATCCGTGGACTCATTGTGTCATTAGAAAGAAAAGAAAATTTATGCTTACCTGATAAATTTATTTTTTTCTTGACATAATGAGTCCACGGCCCGCCCTGTTATTTAGCTAGGTTGTTTGTATGTTATAAACATCAGACATCTCTGCACCTTGTTTTTTTCCTTTCTCTTCTTTACTTAGGTCGAATGACTGGAGTGGGAGGGAAAGGAGGAGATATTTAACAGCTCTGCTGTGGCGCTCTTTGCCGCCTCCTGCTGGGCAGGAGTGATATTCCCAACAGTAATTAATGATGATCCGTGGACTCAGCGTGTCAAGAAAGAAAGAAATTTATCAGGTAAGCATAAATTTTCTTTTTTTCAGGTTTTCATCTATATAGGTTTTTAAATGTAGTAACTCTGGTTGTGACAAAGGAAAAATGTGACCATAAGGTATATCTGATCAAGGAATGAGTTCTATCGGACAATCATACGCCCTGTGCTGAGGTAATTCTCTGCTACCTTTTAATCAAAAACATCTTCGAAATCTGAGTACTGAGGGGGTATTTGAAACTCTGTCAAGTTGTAAGGTGCGACCTCTGTGAGTGGCGTTCCGTTTGAGCAAGTTACGGTGGTGACATCAGTATGTTTACGTATGGAGCCGCGATCGATTAACAGGGTAGATGCCGTGCAGTCAAAAGGTTTTATAGTGCAGGAGAATTTAAGCTTACTGGAGGAACCTCTGTTTAGATCCCTAGAAGTCGGAATCAGATGTGAAGTACTTCTGGAGGTGGTTTGCGGTTCTGTAAATGAGCTGTTTAAAACGATCATCAAATGGTATTCAATTTAACACAGAGTAGCAACAACAGTGAGAGATAGGTTACACAGTTTGAGGAAATTCCCAAGCACTGAACACAGGAAGAGGCTGGCTTTTATGGGAGCGATATCCAGAAATAATCCTCCCTTTCTAAAAGGAGCAGGGTGCAGATGTGGGTGGCATGACAATGGGTATGGTTTGTAATATATATAGAATGCAGCGACGGATGTTCCTTTTTATAGTGTGTATGCGGCTGAGCCATAATAAAGTTTTTTGCTTCCATGATTGTAAATCTTGTTGAATAGCTGTTAATAATTTTAAGTAGTTCTCTGAAAAAGAAATGAGTCTCAGTGGCCAGAAGGTATACCCCAAGATACTTAAAAGTTTAATCTCTCCAGGCATAAGGACTAGCAAGTTTGCAAACTCAGAGATCTTCTGGGACATGGAGGTTCTCATGGCTTCCGATTTACTATTATTTATAAGAAAAATTTAAAACATTCCTAATTCCTTAACAGGACATCATCAGCATAAAGTGATATATTTTATTCCTGTGTCCTAACAGACAAGCCTTTTATATTTATATTGGAGCGAATTCTGGCTACCAATATTTCAATAGAGATGACGAAGAGCAAAGGGGATAAGGGGCAGCCTTGTCTCGTCCCATTCGCTATTGGAAATGAATCAGAAAGCATACCATAGTTTCGCAATCGAGCTGAATGGCATGTATAAAGGTAAAAAATGCGTTGAAGAGTAATGTCCCTGAATCCAAATATTTTAAGCGTCGATCAGAGGAAAGATCAATCCAGCCGATCTAATTATTATTATCAGGTATTTGTAGAGCTAATGCTTTTTAGCATCCATGGAAAGTGTAATGAGGGACGTCTTTTGGGATTTAGCATGTTCAATTAGATGTAGGAACTTGATTGTGTTGTCTCTGGCCTTTCGACCAGAAACAAAACCCACTTGGTCTCAATTATATTTGGAAAAATCCTATTTAGTCTATTGGCAATGATATTGGTCAGAAGTGTGCAGGAGTGTTAGGGTCTTCACCTGGTTTGGTTAAAACCACAATTCTAGCCTCTAGCATCTGTTGCAGAATAGCATCAGGGCCTGGACTTTTGCCTGGAGATAGGTGTCCAATAACCTGTATAATCTCTTGTAGTGAAAATGGTTTGTCTAGTTGTTCTTTTTGGGATAATGACAGGGTTGGGACCTCTTTTCTGATATATATTCTGATTTAGCTGTTAACTGTTCAGTAGAATTATTTTGTGTTTTCAGTTTATGCAGCTGTTGGTAATAAGTTTTGAATTTGTTTGCAATTTATTGGCTCTCTAGCTATGGAATTTCCTTGTGAATCTATTAATTTGGGAACGTATTCTTGTAAAGTCCTTTTTTTTTAAGGCTCTGGCCAGGAGTGGGCCATATTTGCTCCCCATTAAAAAAGTCTCTCTTAAGTATTAATGCCCTACGTTGAGTGCCTTTATCTAAAAAGGAGTTAAGTGCTTCTTGGGATTCATGCAATATTTTAGTAAGTTGTTTGTTATAAGGGTTTCATTTATAGGCATTTTCAGCCACTCATAAAGACGCCAGCAGGGTGGTTTGCATCTCACGAGATTGTTTATTAATCCTAGCTTTATGTTTGATAAACTCACCATTTATAACGTGTTTGTGGGATTCCCACTACGTGGTAGTTGAAGTTTCTTCACTTGTGTTGAGGGCAAAATAGGTGCATATGGAGTTCGAAATTGATTGTTGCATTTGCAATTCATTATATAAACCTTCCTCGTAGTGCCATTCAAAAAGAGTTAGTGGTGCATTGGGCCAACTAATGGTCATAGAGATCAGTGAATGACCTGACCAAGTGATGCTTTGGATTTTAGCCTCGTTTAATAGAGTATAACTGGATTGGTCAAGTAGAAAAAAGTCAATGCGTGAGTATGAATGTTGTGATGCTGAATAGAAAGAATAATCTCTGACTCCCGATTGGAGCATTACGCAAAGCATCTATCAATGACAAGGATGAAATATTATTTCTAATTGCTTTAATTATATATTTGGAGATGTGGCTTCTCGACTTAGAGCAGTCCAGGTTTGGCTCTGGGGCAAATTAAAATTGCCACCTAATACAAGCGTATCTTTGAGCAGCCCTAAGATACGGTTAGTGATTTTCAAAAAAAAAGTTTCTGCCCCATGTTAGGGGAATATAGGTTAACAATGGTGACTGGTCTATTATATATAAGCCTAACTAGACAAAGGAATCTACCCTCAGGATCCCTTTCAAGGTGTAGGAGTTTGGAATAGCATATCTTTGTGTATCAAGATACATACACCATTATGTTTTTGAATATGGGAACATGAGTGAAAAGTGGGACAATTTTTATTTGAAAATTTCGGTTCATTATTACTAGAAAAGTGGGATTCCTGAACAAAAATGTCTCCCTTTTCTTTATAAAAATGATGTAGGGCAAGGTTAGGTTTATTCAGAGAATTTAGACCTTGGATACATCCATTTTATCTAATTAAAAGAAAAAAGGGGGGGAAGGATTAGGAGTTTGGAATGAAGTAACAGGAGAAGGAGATCCCACACCAATCCAGAGGAGAGGAAGAGAGGGGAAAAAAGGAGGGAGGAGGAAAGGGGATAGAGATGTTTGGAAAGGTAATTAAAGAAATAAATAAAACTTTGTAAGAATGTAATCATCATAAGAGAAGGGGAAATAGACCGAACAGCCTAAAAGGGATATTACAATAGATAAGATTCAAACAAAACCCAACTTCTAGCTGAATCTATGATAAACAAGCATTTTGCAATTCGAAAACCAGTATCGGGTGACCAGTGAACTCTGTGCATTTCTCTAATACAATGTATAATAGTATTGGTCAATAGTGATTATAGTAAGAAGCTTTGAATGGGCACGGTTCACTGACCTTCTCAAAGTAGTCCTAAAAACATTTTAAAACTTAAGCTGTGGACCTGAAAAGCAAGTATTTAGAAAAAGGTGCATATAATCCATTAACATTTTTAGTTATATTGCAACTAGTGTAACAATTGATTAGAAAAAACATTAAAGTAGTGTCCCAGTAGTTATTACAGGTCTCAATTAAGTGTAGTGAATCAAACCTGGTGGTTAGGTACCAATGAAGTCTGGTAGATGTCCTTACAGGATGATGATGGGGCAGATTTGACTCTAATGTCGTCTGCAGGAAAGAAATGTATAAACTTTAAGTAATCATTAGAGAAGTGACATTTGAACTTGTCTCCTGGGTTGCATGAATGTCCCTATATAAGCAGATGGCGACCAGATCAAGTGGGTGGTGGGGTTGTTGTTACTCTGTGCTGAGTATAGCCTTCATGGTGTTTCTGCTTTTTGTTAGGACATTTAGCACATTGTAGCCTTGGAGTTAAGGTGTCTGCTTGCATAGAAGTTGGAGTAGGTTCGTCCAGGTGTTTTATGGAGGGAAGTGAAGTGGGTGAGTTCTCTAGAGTGCTACAAAAGGAGTCTGTGTCTTCCAGGGAACGAAAAACTAACTTGCCATTTAATGAGATTATAGGGAAACCGCCATCAGTAAGGGATATTGAGTTGGTATAAGTGTAGTGTTAAGAATCTGAGATCCCTGTGCCGTTGTAATGTTCTTGAGCATAGGTCTGGGAAAATCTGGATGTTTTGGCCTTCATTTGTGATATTTTGTTGTTTCCTTGCTGCTTGGAGGATGAGTTCTTTATCTTGTAATAACATCCCTTGAGGGATCTTCAGGTTTTGGCTTAGGCCTCAGGGCTCTGTGAGTACGTTCTAGGGCCTTTGTGCAATAACCCTAAGTCTTGAATACTGAAATAATATATGTTTGTAGGTATTCCTATTTATGCAGTTCCCAATGAGGAGTGGGAACTGATACCTCTTAGGAATAACAGTGGTGATTAGTGAAATAAAGAATAAAGTTTAAATGTCTCAAGAGTAAAAGTAATATACACTTGGACAAATATAACTCTGTTCAGAGATTAAAGATCAAATTTAACAGACTTGAGCTTTTTGTAGTAAACGCAAAGTGAGAAAGTTCAGACTTGAGCTATGTGTAGTAACACTAAATGAAAAATATTGTAAAGTTTTGGCCTAAGAGGATTATTTATAATAGAGTCACAGCATCCGTTATGTAACAGGCAGAGGTGAACTGTATTCTTTGTTAATTAGTATAACCAGAGAAAATACTTTGTTATTGGCAGTTCATATATAATGATTCTTGACAGTTCATATATAATGATTCATATAGGTGTTAAGTTCACAGTGGTTAATAACGTTATTTAGTGCATAAATCAATAAACCAAATACTTGCGTTTACGCCCCTGGTTTAGTTGGTAGATGAAATCCTTATTGCGCTGATAATATTTCTCAGGTAAGAGTGTTTGGGGAGCGGTCACAAGCAGAGAGTGTAGCTGATGCAGAGACGCTGTTCCGGAATCCTGATTCACACGCTGAGCGGCTGGTGACGTCAGCGTGCTGTGAAAACGCAACTGTTTGATTTAGTGAAGCGGTTCTGATGTGATGAAAAATGTACAGAGTAATTTTAAATTTGGATTCTTAGTTCTTAGATGGTAAGTTCTATTTTGATAAGTAAGTTTAGATTGTTAGATCCTTGTAAAGAATTTGGATTATATTCAGTAATACTTAGGAGCTGGATTAGAATTCTGTTGAATATCTTTCACCATACACTTGCAATTATCAAGCAATTGGCAAAGTGCTTGAGTCCCTCCTTAAATAGGAGTTCCAGTCTGAGACTGAGTATTTCTTAAAGGGACATTATTTACCACATGTGAACACTTAAAGGGAGTAGTATTATGACAGATCCCCCCTTTCAGGATGCCCTCCATCTTCCCCCAGCACATGGTTTCGTGGGATATTTTTTATGGAATTCAGAGAGCAAGTGAGGTGCATGAAGATTTGCATGATGTACCCAGGAATCCTCCTCATGTCCATAACCTTTCCAGTGAACCAAGTATTCCACTCGTCTCCAACGAATGCGGGAATCAAGGATCTTTTCTATTTCATATTCCGATTGATCAGGTTCCGCTATGATGGAAGTATCGGTCATAGTTGGTTGAGTGTTGTTATTCCCACGGAAAGGTTTTAACAGGGAAACATGAAAAGAGGGATGTATCTTTAAGTTACTTGGAAGTTTTAGAGTGACTGCATTAGGATTAATGATCTTTGTGATAGTATAAGGACCAATAAATTGATTTGCAAGTTTTTTACAGGGTACTGTGAGTTTAAGATTCTTAGTAGATAGAAGAACACGATCACCAACTTTATAGGTTGGAGGGTTACATCTTTTAGTGTCGTAATATTTCTTTTGTGTGGATTTGGCTTCTTCGAGATGTCTTTTCAATAAAGTAAGGGAAGTGTGTAGATTTTGGGTGTAATTAGAAACGGCAGGGTTAACGGATACTAGGTCCCTACCAGGTAGAGACTTAGGATGATATCCGTAGGTGGCATGGAATGGAGAGGTTTTGGTAGAGGTGTTCATGGAGTTATTATACGCGAATTCTGCCAATGGTAGCCAATCTGCCCAATCATCCTGAAGATGGGAAACATAGCAGCGAAGATATTGTTCCAGGGTCTGATTTGTACGTTCAGTCAATCCATTGGATTGTGGATGGAATGATGTAGAGAGTCTTGATGAGATTTGAAGAATTCGACATAATTCCCTCCAGAATCAAGAGGTAAATTGTGTTCCACGGTCTGAGACAATGGAAGTAGGTAATCCATGCAGTTTCACAATGTGAGACATAAAGATTTTTGCTGTATTAAGGGCAGTTGGTAATGATTTTAAAGGGATGAAGTGGGCCAGTTTAGTCAAGTGATCAACTACAACCAGAATGGTGGTAAATTGGTTGGAAGGTGGTAACTCCACTATAAAGTCCATCGCTATCATAGACCATGGAACCTCTGGAATGGGTAAGGAGCACATAAGACCAAATGGTCTATGATGGTCTTTCTTATTTCTAGCGCATGTTTCACAACTTGTTACGAATTTTACTACATCTTGATTTAATTGTGGCCACCAGAAGGTTCTTTTAATGAGTTCCTGTGTCTTTGTTATTCCAGGGTGTCCAGAAAGCGGAGAATTATGATAGTGTTGTATCAATTCAAGTCGTAGGGATGAGGGTATATAGGTCTTATTGTTGTAAGTTTTTAATCCTGTCTTTTCATCTGTTACACAGAATGGAGGAATCTCTGTGTCTGATTGTAGAGCATCTACTATTTCTGTGAGTAGAGAAGTGGCAGATGCGATAATCTTGTGAGGGGCTATGATGTCTTTGTCCTCTGGTTCTTCACAGATTGGTTCCAAGGATCTAGAGAGGGCGTCTGCTTTCATATTTTTTGACCCAGGACGATAAGTGATTAAAAAGTCGAACCTGTCCAGAAACAAAGCCCATCGTACCTGTCTGGAAGAAAGTGTTTTATTATTCCTTAAATATTGAAGATTCTTGTGATCAGTGAAGATATAAAATGGTTTGGAGGTGCCCTCAAGTAAATGTCTCCAATGTTCCAGAGCACATTTGATCGCTAATAATTCCTTGTCTCCCACTGAGTAGTTTCTTTCAGCATTCGAGAGTGATCTAGAGTAGTATGCAATCGGATGTAAAGTAGGGTTAGTCAAACTTTGTTGTGAGAGAACTGCCCCAATTCCGGTGTTAGATGCATCAACCTCTACTGTATACTGGTAATCAGGATGGGGAAGCTGTAATATGGGAGCCGATGAGAATTTGGTTTTTAAGAGTTGAAAGGAATCATGAGCCTCTTTGTCCCATTTGAACTTTTGTTTGCCGGTCAGTCTGGTTAATGGTTTGACAATTGTAGAAAAATCTTTTATGAATCGTCTATAAAAATTGGCGAATCCCAGAAATCTTTGTAATGATTTTAAAGAAGTGGGTTTAGCCCAATTGAGTATAGCGGATACCTTTTCAGGATCCATAGTTATATCAGTAGGGGAAATTATGTATCCCAAAAATTTTATAGTCTTGGCATAGAGTTGATGTTCACACAGTCTAGCTAATACCCATCTTACATGTTTAATATGTTCTGTCATATTACGAGAGTATATTAAAATATCGTCTAAATAAACCACCACGCACACATCCATAAGGTCTTTAAAGATATCATTTATAAAATATTGGAATGTGGCGGGGGCATTCGTGAGACCGAACGGCATGACATTATACTGGAATAAGCCGTAACGCGTCCTAAAAGCCGTTTTCCATTCATCCCCACTCTTCATCCTGATAAGGTTGTATGCACCTTTAAGATCTAATTTGGTGAAAATTGTTGCTTCATTCAACCTTTCTAGAAGCTCAGGGATGAGAGGAAGGGGGTATCTGTTTTTAATGGTTATAGAATTAAGTGCTCTGTAATCGATAATCGGTCGCCTGGTACCGTCTTTGTTAGTAACAAAAAAAATACCTGCTGCAGCAGGAGATGTACTAGGAGAGATAAAGCCTTTACGCAGGTTATCATCTAGATATTCCCTCAGGAATTGCAATTCTTTTTGAGATAATGGGTAAATTCTTCCAAATGGTATGACTGCACCTGGTTTTGTATCTATAGGGCAGTCATATGGTCTGTGTGGAGGAAGATTTTCTGCTTCTTTGAGATTGAATACGTCTGCGAATTCAGCGTATTCTTGAGGTAAAGCAGAAACAGCATTATTAATTTGTATATAAGGAAAACAAGTTGATGAACAATATGGAGAATCAAACTTTACCTTATTATCTGACCAATCAATAGTGGGGTTGTGTTTGGATAACCATGGGTAACCCAGAATGATGGGATGAATGGAACCAGGGATAATGTCATATGTGATATATTCTTTGTGACCATCATTTGTTGTAGTGAGTAGAGGAATGGTGTGGTGTGTAATGGGACCCTTTAAATAATTGGACCCATCAATGACCTTAACATAGACTGGTATTTCTTTTAACACACAGGGTATTTTATTTGCATTAACTATTTTCTGATCTATGAACATTCCGAAAGCTCCGGAGTCAATCATAGCCTCGCTCTGGTAGAGGTGTTGATCCCACTGCAAAGACATAGATATGGTCAAATGATTATTAATTTCGGTAGAGATATTATTTATACTGTAAAAAGTCTTACCCCTCTTTTGACGAAGGAGAGGGCATGTTGACACACTATGTTCCTTGTTAGCACAGTACATGCATAGATTAGATAAGCGACGTCTTGTCTTTTCTTCTGGAGTTAATGGTCCTTTTATGGTTCCAATTTCCATGGGTATTGCTGATGTGTTGGGTTTGTCATAATGTACAGGATAGTGTTTCTTTGTATATGGTTCAGGATGTTGTTTTTCTAACTTTCTTTCCCTGTAGCGACGATCCATTGAAATACTAACTTTCATTAGTGCATCCAAGGTTTCGGGCAATTCAATTCGAGAGAGTTCATCTTTGAGGTATTCTGATAAACCCAGTCTAAATTGATTTTTTAGACTGACAAGATTCCATTGTGAATCAGTAGCCCAGAGTTGGAATTCGGCTATATAATCTTCAACCGCCCTTTTCCCCTGTCTTAGAGCTCTCAGATTCAGTTCAGCAGTGTTTTGTTTGTTGGTATCCTCGTATAGGGTAGACATTGCTGTGAAGAAGTTTTCTAAAGATTCAAGTATAGGATCCCCAGACTCAAAGAATCTATCGGCCCATGCTCTGGGTTCCCCACTCAGGTATGAGATTGTGGTACAGACTTTAATGCGTTCAGTGCTGTACGTTTTGGGTTTCATAGCAAATAATAGCATACATGAATTCTTAAATTCACGATATTTTGAGCGAACCCCTGAGAAGGGATGTGGAGGGTTAATTTGGGGTTCAGGAGAATCAGTGGTTTTCTGTGTGAAGTAATCATCTATTAGGCGTTTAAGAGTGTTATTTTCAGTTTTAAGTTCATTTAAACCTTGTGCAAGTAGTTCAACCTTTTGGTTAAGGGTGCCAATTTCATTGGCCATTTGTGCAGGATCCATCTTATGTGTTCCTTTTTATAGGCTTGATAATTCTGCAATAACCCTAAGTCTTGAATACTGAAATAATATATGTTTGTAGGTATTCCTATTTATGCAGTTCCCAATGAGGAGTGGGAACTGATACCTCTTAGGAATAACAGTGGTGATTAGTGAAATAAAGAATAAAGTTTAAATGTCTCAAGAGTAAAAGTAATATACACTTGGACAAATATAACTCTGTTCAGAGATTAAAGATCAAATTTAACAGACTTGAGCTTTTTGTAGTAAACGCAAAGTGAGAAAGTTCAGACTTGAGCTATGTGTAGTAACACTAAATGAAAAATATTGTAAAGTTTTGGCCTAAGAGGATTATTTATAATAGAGTCACAGCATCCGTTATGTAACAGGCAGAGGTGAACTGTATTCTTTGTTAATTAGTATAACCAGAGAAAATACTTTGTTATTGGCAGTTCATATATAATGATTCTTGACAGTTCATATATAATGATTCATATAGGTGTTAAGTTCACAGTGGTTAATAACGTTATTTAGTGCATAAATCAATAAACCAAATACTTGCGTTTACGCCCCTGGTTTAGTTGGTAGATGAAATCCTTATTGCGCTGATAATATTCCTCAGGTAAGAGTGTTTGGGGAGCGGTCACAAGCAGAGAGTGTAGCTGATGCAGAGACGCTGTTCCGGAATCCTGATTCACACGCTGAGCGGCTGGTGACGTCAGCGTGCTGTGAAAACGCAACTGTTTGATTTAGTGAAGCGGTTCTGATGTGATGAAAAATGTACAGAGTAATTTTAAATTTGGATTCTTAGTTCTTAGATGGTAAGTTCTATTTTGATAAGTAAGTTTAGATTGTTAGATCCTTGTAAAGAATTTGGATTATATTCAGTAATACTTAGGAGCTGGATTAGAATTCTGTTGAATATCTTTCACCATACACTTGCAATTATCAAGCAATTGGCAAAGTGCTTGAGTCCCTCCTTAAATAGGAGTTCCAGTCTGAGACTGAGTATTTCTTAAAGGGACATTATTTACCACATGTGAACACTTAAAGGGAGTAGTATTATGACACTTTGAGGAGAAGGTGGTGACTCCAGTACTGTGGAGAAGAGTTGAAGGAGGCATTGTTCTAAAGCAGTGCCTGGGATATTTTCAGGGATACCCCTGATCCTAAGGTTGAACCTTCTATTTCTATTTTCTATGTCTTCCAGTTGATTTTGTAGCATAGTGATTGCCTCTCCCTGTTGGCGTAATTGAAGTGAAAATATGTATTTTGTTAGACTTGTGCGCTGCTAAAAAATTTGGTTTGCTTCATTTCGTTTTCAATTAGTTAAAAAAAAAAATTGTTTCGGAAAATTAGTTACGTTATGTTAAATCGGTTTCAGATATGTTATTTTTTTTCCGGATCCATTCTTATTTCATATGCATTATTCTATTCTGAAGTTATAGAATAATGCATATGAATAAAGAATGGACCCGAAAAAACGAAAAATTTAACGTAACTAATGTGCCGGCGATTGCCTAAACCAAATGATGTAAAACCACCGCTGCTCCCACTAAATAAAGTTATTAACCCCTAAACCACTGTCCCCCCCACATCACTAACACTACCTAAACCTATTAACCCCTAAACCGCCGCCCCCCCCCCCCCCACATCGCTGACACTAACTAAACGAATAAATAAAGTTATTAACCCTAAACCGCCGTTCCCCGACATCGCCGACACTAACTAAACCTATTAACTAATAGTTATATTGTAGCTACCTTAGGTTTTATTTTTATTTCACAGGTAAGTTTGTATTTATTTTTACTAGGTAGACTAGTTAGTAAATAGTTATTAACTATTTACTAACTACCGAGTTAAAATAAATACAAACTTATCTGTGAAATAAAAATAAAACCTAAGCTGCCTTACACTAAAACCTAACATTACAAAAAATAATAAACACTAAAATTACAACAACAAAAATACTACCATTACAAAAAATAACAAACGAAATTATCTAATAAAAATTATTCCTATTCTAATACCTCGTTTAAAAAAAAAAAAAACACCCCAAAATAAAAAACCTAATCTATAATAAACTACCAAGGGCCCTTAAAAGGACCTTTTGTAGGGCATTTCCCTAAAGAAATCATCTCTTTTGCTAAAAAATGAAAACAAACACCCCCTAACATTACAAACCACCAAACCCACAAAATAAAAGGTACTCACAGTTGCTGAAGTCCGGCTTGAACGATCTTCATCCCAGTGGCTCCATCTTCATCCAGGCGGCTACATCTTCATCCATCACGGGACCGGCATCTTCTTCATCCCTGCAGAGGCGGAGCAGTCGATGCGCTGAGGTCCAGGCGGAGGTCCATCGATCCGACGTGGAGGTACTCTTAATGCGATCGTCTGCCACACACTGACGATTCAAAAATCAAGGTACCCCTTTTATACTGGGAGTACCATTGCATTCTTATTGGCTGAAAAATTTGAATCAGCCAATAGGAATGAGAGTTGCTTAAATCCTATTGGCTGTTCAAATTTTTCAGCCAATAGGAATGCAATGGTACCCCCAGTATAAAATGGGTACCTTGCATTTGAATCCTCAGTGTGCGGCGGACGATCGCATGAAGAGGACATCCATGTCGGATTGATGGACCTCTGCCTCCGCGCATCGGCCGCTCCACCTCCGCAGGGATGAAGAAGATGCCGGTCCCGCAATGGATGAAGATGGAGCCGCTGGACTTCAGCAACTGTGAATACCTAAAGAGGGGTTAGTGTTAGGTTTTTTGGGGTGTTTTTTTTAGATTAGGGCTAATGGGCAATCTTAAAAGAGCTGAATGCCCTTTTAAGGGCAATGTCCATACAAATACCCCTTTCAGGGCAATGGGTAGATTAGGTTTTTTTAATAAAGTTTTTTTTTTTTAATTTTGTGGGTTTGGGGGGGTGGAAGTTTGTAATGTTAGGGGGTGTTTGTTTTTATTTTGTAGCAAAAGAGCTGATTTCTTTAGGGCAATGCTCTACAAAAGGCCCTTTTAAGGTTTATTATAGATTAGGGTTTTTTCTTATTTTGGGGTGTTTTATATTTTTTATTTTTTTAAACGGGGAATAGGAATAATTTATTTTTATTATTTTGGATCATTTAATTTTTGTTTTTTTTTGTAGTGGTAGTTTTTATTTATTTTGTGTAATTGTAGATAGTGTACTGTTTATTAGTTTTGTAAGGTTAGTTTTTTTTTTTGTAATGTTAGGTTTTAGTGGAAGGCAGCTTAGGTTTTACTTTATTTCACAGGTAAGTTTGTATTTATTTTAACTAGGTAATTAGTAAATAGTTAATAACTATTTACTAACTAGTCTACCTAGTTAAAATAAATAACTTACCTGTGAAATAAAACCTAAGCTAGCTACAATATAACTATTAGCTATATTGTAGCTAGCTTAGGTTTTATTTCACAGGTCAGTTTATATTTATTTTTAAATAGGTAGTTAGATAATAATTTGTAACTTTAATTTAGGTCTAATTTAATTATGTTAAAGTTAGGGGGTGCTAAGTTTAGGGGTTAATATAGTTTAATTTAGGTTGTTGCGATGTGGGGGCCGGTGGTTTAGGGGTTAATAAGTTTAGTTAGTGTTGGCGATGTTTGGGAATGGTGGTTTAGGGGTTAATAGGTTTAGTTTGTTTTGGGGATGTTTAGGAACAGCGGTTTAGGGGTTAATAGGTTAAGTTCATGTCGGTGATGTTTCTGAACGTCCGTTTAGGAGTTAATATGTTTAGTTAGTGTTAGCGATGTTTGGGAATGGCGGTTTAGGGGTTAATAGGTTTAGTTAGTTTTGGGGATGTTTGGGAACAGCGGTTTAGGGGTTAATAGGTTTTGTTAGTTTTGGGGATATTTGGGAACAACGGTTTAGGGGTTAATAGGTTTAGTTAGTGTCGGCGATGTCGGGGAACGGCAGATTAGGGGTTAATAGCTTTATTTAGTGATTTAGTTAGTGTCAGCGATGTTGGGGAACTGCGGTTTAGCGGATAATAGGAGTTAATGTTGGCGATGTGGGGGGTTCGGTATAGGGGTTAATAGGTTAGGTAGTGTTGGCGATGTTGGGGAATGGCGATTTAGTGGTTAATATGTTTAGTTTGTGTTGGCCATGTTTTGTAACAGCGGTTTATGGGTTAATAGGTTTAGTTAGTATCAGCGATGTAGGGGAACGGTGTTTTAGGGGTCAATAGCTTTATTTAATGATTTAGAGACTTAGAGTTAGTGTTGGGGAACTGCGGTTTACTACATAGAGCAATGAAAAATTCTGAATATGAATAATGAATCTGAGGATTCGGAAACTAATTTATTCATTTTCAGAATTTTTCGGGATGTGCCAATTCTGAAATTCGAACACACATGTCTATATTTTGTGTTGGTAAAATTTTCATTATCTTCTTCTATTCTATTCTTTCATTATCTTCCTCTATTTTGGAACTCCGTGCAATTCTCAGGGCTCTTCAGTTTTGGCCTCTGTTGAAGAGAGAACCATTCATTTGTTTTCAGACAGACAATATCACAACTGTGGCATATGTCAATCATCAGGGTGGGACTCACAGTCCTCAAGCTATGAAAGAAGTATTTCGGATACTTGTTTGGGCGGAATCCAGCTCCTGTCTAATTTCTGCAGTTCATATCCCAGGTATAGACAATTGGGAAGTGGATTATCTCAGTCGTCAGACTTTACATCCGGGAGAATGGTTTCTCCACCCAGATGTTTTTTCTCAAATTGTTCGGATGTGGGGGCTTCCAGAAATAGATCTGATGGCATCTCATCTAAACAAAAAACTTCCCAGGTACCTGTCCAGGTTCAGGGATCCTCAGGCGGAAGCAGTGGATGCGTTGACACTTCCGTGGTGTTATCAACCTGCTTATATTTTCCCGCCTCTAGTTCTTCTTCCAAGAGTGATCTCCAAAATCATCATGGAGCAATCGTTTGTGCTGCTGGTGGCTCCAGCATGGTCTCACAGGTTTTGGTATGCGGATCTTGTTCGGTTGTCCAGTTGCCAACCTTGGCCACTTCCATTAAGGCCAGACCTTCTATCTCAAGGTCCGTTTTTTTTCCATCAGGATCTCAAATCATTAAATTTGAAGGTATGGAAATCGAATGCTTAGTACTAAGTCATAGAGGTTTCTCTGACTCAGTGATTAATATTATGTTGCAGGCTCGTAAATTTGTTTCTAGAAAGATTTATTATCAAGTTTGGAAGACTTACATTTCATGGTGTTCTTCTTATAAATTCTCTTGGCATTCTTTTAGAATTCCTAGAATTTTACAGTTTCTTCAGGATGGTTTGGATAAAGGTTTGTCTCCAAGTTCCTTGAAAGGACAAATCTCTGCTCTTTCTGTTTTATTCCACAGGAAAATTGCTAAACTTCCTGATATTCATTGTTTTGTGCAGGCTTTGGTTCGTATCAAGTCTGTCATTAAATCAATTTCTCCTCCTTGGAGTCTTAATTTGGTTTTGAAGGCTTTACAGGCTCCTCCATTTGAGCCTATGCATTCTTTGGACATTAATCTACTTTCTTGGAAAGTGTTGTTCCTTTTGGCCATCTCTTCTGCTAGAAGAGTTTCTGAATGATCTGCTCTTTCTGTTGAATCTCCTTTTTTGATTTTTCATCAGGATAAGGCAGTTTTGCGGACTTCATTTAAATTCTTACCTAAGGTTGTGAATCCTAACAACATTAATAGAGAAATTGTTGTTCCTTCTTTGTGTCCTAATCCTAAGATTTTTTTTGAGAGATTTTTACATTCTTTGGATGTGGTGAGGGCTCTGAAACATTATGTTGAAGACTTCTAGTCTATTTGTTATCTTTTCTGGTTTCAGGAAAGGTCAGAAGGCTTCTGTCGTTTCTTTGGCATCGTGGTTAAAGCTTTTGATTTATCAAGCTTATTTAGAGTCGGGTAAAGCTCCGCCTCAGATATAGTGGAAACTATATCAGTTTCCACTTCTTGAGCTTTTAAGAATGAAGCTTCAGTTGATCAGATTTGCAAAGCAGCAACTTGATCTTCTTTGCATACTTTTACTAAATTCTACCATTTTGATGTATTTGCTTCTTCGGAAGCAGTTTTTGGTAGGAAAGTTCTTCAGGCAGCTGTTTCAGTTTGATTCTTCTGCTTATGATTTTAAGTTTTTCTCTTTTGAGAATAAACTTATATTTGTGTTGTGGATTAATTTTTTTCAGCAAAATGGCTGTTTTTATTTTGTCCCTCCCTCTCTAGTGACTCTTGCATGGAGTTCCACATCTTAGGTATTGCTATCCCATACGTCACTAGCTCATGGACTCTTGCCAATAACATGAAAGAAAACATAATTTATGTAAGGAACTTACCTGATTAATTAATTTCTTTCATATTAGCAAGAGTCCATGAGGCCCACCCTTTTTATGGTGGTTATGATTTTTTTTGTATAAAGCACAATTATTTCCAAATTTCTTTGTTGATGCTTTTTACTCCTTTCTTTTTAACCCCCACTTCTTGGCTATTCGTTAAACTGAATTGTGGGTGTGGTGAGGGGTGTATGTATAGGCATTTTGAGGTTTGGGAAACTTTGCCCCTAATGGTAGGATTGTATATCCCATACGTCACTAGCTCATGGACTCTTGCCAATATGAAAGAAATTAATTTATCAGGTAAGTTCTTATATAAATTATGTTTTTTAGGTAGGTTTTTATTTGGGGGGTTTGGTTGTGTGGGTGATGGGTTTTACTGTTGGGGGGTTGTTTGTATTTTTTTTTTTTTACAGGTAAAAGAGCTGATTTCTTTGGGACAATACCCTGCAAAAGGCCCTTTTAAGGGCCATTGGCAGTTTAGTGTAGGCTAGGGTTTTTTTATTTTGGGGGGCTTTTTTATTTTGATAGGGCTATTAGATTAGGTGTAATTAGTTTAAATATTTGATCATTTCTTTTTTATTTTGTGTAATTTAGTGTTTATTATTTTTTGTAATTCAGATAAATGTTTTTGTAATTTAATTTTAGTGTAATGTTAGGATTTAGTATAAGGCAGGTTAGGTTTTATTTTACAGGTAACTTTGTATTTATTTTAACAAGGTAGTTAGTTAATAATAATTAATAACTATTTAATAACTAATCTAACATAGTAACATAGTAGATAAGGTTGAAAAAAGACTGAAGTCCATCGAGTTCAACCTATACAAATCTAAAATATTTACAAAAAGCTCCAGTTAAGCTTAAATAACCCCATTAAAATGTGACCCATTTAATACTAGCAATCATATCCATGAATTTTGTTTATATACAGAAATTTATCCAGACTATTTTTAAATGAATCTATGGTATTGGCATTCACTACCTCCTTTGGTAATGAGTTCCACAATTTTATTGCTCTTACAGTGAAAAAAACGTTTCCGTTGCAGGAGATTAAATCTCCTTTCCTCCAACCTTAAATTATGACCTCTTGTCAGAAACAATTTTCTTGGAATAAAAAGAGCTTCTGCCATCTCTGTATATGGGCCTTGAATATATTTATATAAAGTAATCATTTCACCTCTCAAGCGCCTTTTTTCTAAAGATAACAGACCCAGTTTGGCTAGCCTCTCCTCATAGGTTAATTTCTCCAATCCCCTTATTAGCTTTGTGGCCCTTCTCTGAACTTTTTCTAGTTCTGCAATATCTTTTTTAGCAATCGGTCCCCAGAACTGCACTCCAAACTCAAGGTGAGGTCTTACCAGGGCTTTATATAATGACAGAATTATGCTTTCCTCCCTTGAATCAATGCCTTTTTTAATACATGCTAGTATCTTATTAGCCTTTGAAGCCGCTGCCCTGCATTGTGCACTCATCTTTAGCTTGTTATCTATTACTACTCCCAATTCCCTTTCCTCCTGTGTTTGGCTAAGTCTTGTCCCATTTAAAAAATACGTAGCCTGCTTATTTTTACTTCCAAAATGTAGAACCTTACATTTTTCCGTATTAAATCTCATTTTCCATTCACTTGCCCATAGTTCTAATTTTAGCAAATCCCTTTGTAAAGAGAGTTTGTCCTGCTCTGACCTAATGACCTTACTTAACTTAGTATCATCTGCAAAAATAGAGATGTCGCTATTTAATCCTTGCTTCAAGTCATTTATAAAAATATTAAAAAGAACAGGGCCCAGTACTGATCCCTGGGGGACGCCACTGATTACCTTTGTCCAATCTGAGTATGATCCATTTACTACTACTCGTTGCTCCCTATCTTTTATCCAGTTATTTATCCATGAGCTAACATTTTCAGCTATTCCCAGTCCCTTAATTTTGTGCATTAATCTCTCATGTGGCACTGTATCAAATGCCTTTGCAAAATCTAAGTATATCACATGAACTGATTCCCCTTTATCTATATTTTTACTTACTTCCTCGTAGAATCTAATTAGATTAGTTTGACATGATCTATTTCTCCTAAAGCCATGCTGATTAGAACTCATAATCTTGTTTACACGAATATGCTCATCAATATAATCCTTTATAATCCCTTCAAATATCTTCCCCACTATTGATGTCAGACTAACTGGTCTATAGCTTCCTGGATCATCCCTGCTTCCCTTTTTGAAGAGTGGCACCACATCAGCTTTACGCCAATCCTGGGGTACCATGCCTGAGGATAATGAGTCTTGAAAAATTAAGAGTAAAGGTTTGTCTATAACAGTGCTAAGTTCACTTAACACCCTTGGGTGTATTCCATCTGGGCCTGGAGTTTTATTTACCTTAATATTTTTTAGTTTTTTCCTGATATCCTCTAAACAAAACCCAGTTAGTGGTATGGACTGGCATGTTCTATTCTGTTCCAAAGTATCATTCAATGGTTCCTCTCTTGTGTATACTGAAGAAAAAAACTGGTTTAGTACCTCAGCCTTCTCCCTGTCATTATTTATCATGCTACCCTCCACACATTTTAATGTACCTATATTATCCTTCTTAGATTTTTTGCTATTTATGTACTTAAAGAACCTTTTAGGGTTAGACTTAGAATCCTTGGCAATTAATTTTTCATTTTCAATTTTGGCTAATTTGATTGCTTTTTTGCATGCTTTGTTACATTCCTTATAAATATTGTATGCTGAGTCTGTACTATTTTCTTTTAATAATTTAAATGCCCTACGTTTTTTCCTAATTTCTCTTAACACATTTTTATTTAGCCATAACGGCTTAGTTTTTTTATTTTTATTTTTATAACCATATGGTATGTATTGATATGTATATTTATTTAACAAATTTTTAAATATTATCCATTTATCCTCTGTATTTTTATTAGAAAATACATTGTCCCAATTTATATTATTTAATGATTTCCTTAAATCGTTGAATTTTGCTTTCTTGAAATTAAAAGTCTTAGTTAAGCCTTTAAAACACTGCATATGAAAAGAGATTTCAAATGTGACCATGTTATGATCACTGTTACCCAAATGTTCTTTAACTTCTATGTTTGATATTATATCTGTATTGTTTGATAGCACTAAATCCAATATAGCTTTACTCCTAGTTGGCTCCTCTATTAATTGTGACAAGAAGTTATCCCTGAGAACATTTAAAAATCTATACCCCTTAGCTGAATTACTAGTTTCATTGGCCCAGTTTATATCAGGGTAGTTAAAATCTCCCATAATTACAGCACTGTTATTAGCAGCCTTACCTATTTGGATAAGTAGTTGAGTTTCCTCCGGGTCACTAATGTTGGGAGACTTGTAGCATGTTCCTAGTAATATTTTTTTAGGATTTTTCCCCCCACTCTTTATTTCAACCCACAGGGTCTCTACATTGTCACTTGTATCATAAATATCTTCCCTTATTGTAGGTTTAAGGTCAGGTTTAATATACATGCAGATTCCTCCACCCCTTTAATTATTCCTGTCCCTCCTAAATAATGTATACCCCTCTAAGTTAACTGCCCAGTCATGTGAATCATCCCACCAAGTTTCAGTTATACTGATAACATCATAGTCCTCTTCTGCAACTAAGAGCGTCAGCTCCCCCATTTTACCTGTCATGCTTCTTGCATTTGTTGTCATACATTTAATTTTCATGTGCTTTCTGCTGCTACTTGGTGTACTTTCCTCTATACTTTCTAATGTGACCTTTCTTAAGTCATCCCTTCCTTGAGATATTAAGGGAGTGACATATTCAGAGACTGATCTCTCTGTTCTATTTTGTTCTAATTGACCCTCCCCCCCTTTGCCTAGTTTAAAAGGTTCTCTAAACGTGCTACCATCCTTTCCCCCAACACACCTGCACCCATGTCATTCAGGTGCAATCCATCTTTACTGTACAAATTGTACCCTAGTGAAAAATCAGCCCAGTGTTCTAAAAAGTCAAACCCCTCATTTTTACACCATGTTTTTAGCCATGAATTAACAGACCTTAGCTCCTTCTGCCTTACTGAGTTAACACACGGCACTGGTAATATCTCAGAAAATATTACTTTGGAGGTCCTTGCTTTAAGCTTGCTACCTAACTCCCTGAAGTCATTTTTTAGGACTCTCCATCTCCCACTGATTCCTTCATTAGTACCAATATGCACCATGACTGCAGGATCAGACCCACATCCCTCTAACAATCTATCAATACGCTCCACAATATGCCTAACACGAGCCCCTGGAAGACAGCAAACTGTTCTATGTAAAGGGTCTGGATGACAAATTACCCTATCAACCTTCCTTATAATAGAGTCTCCTACCACCAACATCTGCCTCTGGCCCTGACTTGTATGCCCCTCTTCCATGACTGAAGGACTGCCCACCATAGTATGCTCCTCTTCCACAGCTAAAGGACTCTTCACTATACTAGGCAACACGGCCCTCTCTGACACTGCCACCCCTGAACTGATATCCCCAACATCTTCACTTAATCTTGCAAATCTATTGGGGTGTACCAGCTCAGAACTGGCCTGTCTCTTCCGCTTACTTCGCCCTCTTACTGTGACCCAGCTACATCCTGGAGTCTCCTCATCTGAATCCTCCCCATTCCCACTGCTGGAACCATTAACAACCAGCTCAGTCCTATCCATTTCCCTTTCAAGTGTCTGAATTTCATGTAGTGTTGCAATTCATTCCTCCAGATCCCAAATACGAGTTTCTGAAGAGACAATATGCTCACATTTGCCACAGACATATCATCCCAGAAGCGGCTGCTCCAGTGATGCAAACATGTGGCAAGCTGTACACTGAATGAGATCACATGACAAGCTGTACACTGAATGAGATCACATGACAAGCTGTACACTGAATGAGATCACATGACAAGCTGTACACTGAATGAGATTCTCACACATTCTTAATAAAAGGTTTAACTTAAAAGTATAAAATAAATATATTTCCCCTTGGTTACTCCAAAACCTTGTTTGCCTAACTACCTAATTAAAATAAATACAAACTTACCTGTGAAATAAAAATAAAATCTAAGATAGCTACAATGTAACTATTAGTTATAAACTGTAGATAGCTTAGGTTTCATTTTACAGGTAAGTATTTAATTAGTTTTATATAGGAATTATTTAGGTATTAATTGTAATTTTTATTTGGAATTATTTTAGTTATGTTAAAGTTAGTGGGTGTTAGGGTTAGGGTTATGTTAGGGTTAGACTTAGGGTTAGGTTTAGGGGTTAATAACTTTAGTATAGTGGCGGCGACATTGGGGCAGCAGATTAGGGGTTAATAAGTGTAGTTAGGTTGCAGCGATTTTGGGGGTAGCAGATTAAGGGTTAATAACAGTAATGTAGGTTGTGGCGATGTTAGGGACAGCAGATTAGCGGTTAATAAGTGTATGTAGGTGGCGACGACATTGGGGGCAGCAGATTAGGGGTTAATAATATACTAGTGTTTGTGATGCGCGAGTACAGCAGTTTAGGGGTTAATATGTTTATTATAGTGGAGGCAATGTCCGGAGCGGCAGATTAGTGGTTAATAATTTTATTTTAGTGTTTGCGATGCGGGAGGGCCTCGGTTTAGGGGTGTTAGTGTACTTTGTAACACTTTAGTTATGAGTTTTATGGTACAGCTTTGTAACGTAAAACCCATAACTACTGACTTTCAGATGACGGTACGGATCTTGTAGTTATGGGCTGTACCGCTCACTTTTTGGCCGGAGAGGCAAACTCGTAATACCGGTGCTGTGGAAGTCCCATTGAAAAAGGACTTTTTAAAAGGTGCGGTATTTACGTTGCGTGACGGACAAAAAAGTGTGCGGTATAGCTGTACCTACAAGACTCGTAATAGCAGCGGTAGTGAAAAAGAGGCGTTATAGAGCTTTTTTACTCATAACACAAAACTCGTAATCTAGCCGTGTAGTAATTGCTGAATGCTGATTATCCCAAATTCTGTTTCAGTCTTATGTTTGGGTCCTAGCATAATTCAGCTACAAACCAAACATTTTGTTTATTCACCTTACCATATTCCTTTAAATATGACATATAAATCTGACAATGGCGTATATAGAATAGTATTAGGAGTATGCAAGAGTTCAGAAATGTTGCTCAAAAAAGTTAGGGAGAAGCCCCACCCTGCAGTATACCTTCTCAGCAAATTAAGCAGTAGCAGAGAATAAAACAATGTGTGTAACAAACTGCTTTCACTCACAAGAAGAATTGTAAGGATTATAAAATATGCGTCCAGTTCTGGTTCCATGTGGCGCAGGTATTTCTCTGCATTAGATTATGAAAATGAAGCTTACCTCCTAGGTTTGTACAGGATTCCGCAATATAGAGTTACATTTCTTAGGTTTTGGCCCAAATCAGGTCTCGAAGGGACTTGAGCTATGAGAGAGAGGACTAGAGGTTCTCAAGTATGTGCTGTGATGCAGCTTATGGTGCTCCAACATCTAGGCCTGAAGCAGAGCCTGGCGGCATGTTCACCAATTTCGCCATGTGTCTGGCCTGTATACGGAGATCTCTGCCATCAGGGGATTGGTTGTCAGGTAAGCGATTTGATGCTACTTATCGAGCACCGCTAGAGGCCTGTAACAGTATTCATATTGCCGGCATGTTAGGCCGCACATAAGTCCTCCAGATGGGATTTCATCGGAAGGGAGAACCTTCGGTTCACGATTTGGGATGTCAGGTAGAGTTCCCAGTCACTTTCTACAGCTATGGAATTTAAGTTGGGGCTGTGAATGGTGTTTGACTGCTTGCAGAAGTCCTGTCAAACGAGCAGCCAGATCTGCCCCCTATTATTATTTAATTTTAATTTAATAATGGCTTAAGTTTAAGCTGGATGGTCAGTAAAATCAGCCTGGGGTGAGCCCATTTAATATGTCCTGCGGAGAGCACTACTTTTCTACAGTTTGTAATTGTATTCACATTTGTGTGTAAGAACGTGTAAATTAATAATAGCAAAATATTTACCACTAAAATAGAATGTTATTTACTTACAACATCCAAAATGGTTTCTTCAGAATGAAATAAAGCTTGATCTTTCAAAGAAACAAAATGTGAGTGTGTGCTTGTAATTGTTAGTGTTTTATTTTCTTGTTTATGATATCATAATAATGTTTCCAGTTACTCTTAATAACATTTTAATTACAATCATTATGTATCCATGTAATTACTATTGGGAACCTGATGCACATCTCAGGAAGTCCTTCATGTACTGGTGTTTAGTACAGACCCTTGTTTATTCCATTCCGTTCTTGGCAAGAAATTCAGAGGGTGAATTTTGTGACTGAAAGAATTTCTCTTTTGCTAATTAAAAGCTGTAACTGACATCATTTTTTTGGGTCAAAACTGCTATAAACAGAAACCCCAACTGGATATTTACTGCCGAATGACTTAAAGGGACATAAAACCCTAATTTTTTTCTTGCATGATTCAGACAGAGCTTACATTTTTAAAAATGTTCCCAATTCACTTCTGACATCACATTTGCTTTGTTCTTATGGTAGTCTTTGTTGAAGAGGTATCTAGGTAGGAAGCATGCACATGTTGGCAAGAGTTCTGCACTGAAGATTAAATCATCCCCATCCAATCTGATCTGGATGATTGACAGGCCCTGCTATAGCGCAATTGGTTGTAGCAGAGCAAGGGGGCATGGCTGCACAAGAAATGGTTTGTAATTTCTGCTCAGCACAATACTTGGCAAATGAGGTTTCAGAGAGAGAACCTTGTCCAAATAAAAAGAGAGAAGCGTTCAACCTGGGAACCAATAATAGCATAATAGCTTGTTCTACGGCTAGTTACCACTCAAGAAGCAGCCTCTTTTTGCTCAACATTTGCTCATCCATAATCCAGGCCTGTAATGTCTGGGTGGAGAGGGGTTCACTCTTTCACTGTTATTGACAAAACTGGAGGTCTACACAAAGATGCAGTATAATGATAATAGGGTTTATTGTGCACGTATTACAATCAAATTATTCAGTAATCAGATTACTATAATGTGCTACTTAGCTTCTGAACATTGCAGATGTAACAGGTATGTCGTCTAGTCAGCATTTATCCAATCTCGTCTCTTCTCTTTTGCAATCTAGTCTTCAGTCTCGCCCCCTGCAATTCTACTAATTAAACCGTTACTAGCAGGCGTGTCTACGTGTTATGTCAATCATATTTCATAGCAATGTTTAAGTTAGCAGAACAGCCTTTTCTCACAATAACGTGAAACGCAGAGAGTTCTCACAAGACAGCTAGAAAGCTGCTTCCAAACAGTGTAGTCTTGACACCCCATCCCTGTGAGATAAGACACTGTCTGGAAAAGCAGCAGACAAAAATAATGAAATCAGAGTAAAACTGTTCTTATAGGCATTTGTGTTAAAGAGATATATGTGCTAAACGTTTATAGATACTGAATATATGTACTAAAAACTATATATCTATACTGTGTATATATGTTCTCTACTAAGCAATATTGTTTATGGAATCATGAACATTTTCCCATCCATTAGAAGGCCCAAAGGAAAGGGCTTAGAACCTGGCTTAAAGAAAGACCATACCCATAATTCAGTGCATCTTTATGTGCTCAGTTATGGGTTTTGTTTCCTAGATCATATTGGTAGTTACACAAATCCCAAGAGGTTATTATTACCTAATGGTATTTGCACAATTTGTCACAACAAAATGACGACCTGTTTGAATTTTCCTTTGCCTGCTATATGAGTATGGCAGTATTGACATTGGGAAAGATTTGCGAAGTTGCGGATGATTGTTAGGCTGGAGTGGGGCCTCGTCATTAAATGGATAGGTCAAAATTATTACAATTCTATATATTGAGGTTTTCAAACTAACAGGAAGTTAGCTGGTACATGACATAGAAACCCATTGGCTGATACAGACAATTCCAACTATTCTATTGATAGACAGTGAAACACACCACAAGCATGAAAACATAAAAACATATATATATTTTAAAATCCCCTATTTGTAGATACAATAAAAAGGAACTACACCATTGTCTCTCAAAGTGCTATATTTCTTAAATCAACCCCCATTTCTCTTCCCTTTAACCCAGAAACATCCAAAACTCTGAATATGTTAAACTTCAGATTTTCAGCATTACGGTTTGTCGATTCACCTAAATAAAATAAATCAATTGAAGGTTGAAGATATTGGTCTATATTCAATAAAACTCATTTATGAAAACTCATATTTCACTGAGCATCTGGAATTAAGGAACCCGCCCCTTTAACAGCTGCAGGTTGCAACAGCAGTTCAATTCTATTTATGGTCCTTCTTCTATGTAGTAACCGCTTACTTCCTGATGTGTAGAACGAGTTCCACTGTCAAGGATATCAGCATCAAAAAGATGCCATTAAAACGAAATGCGTAAGCCTGTTTAGCAGTGATATGCTATTATTTTCTATACTGTGTGATCTCTCATTAATTTAAATGGATTTGCTAAAAGTCTTTGTTTTAATACATTTGTTTAAGGGCTCTTTTGCTTTAGAATTTGGGTCAGTTTTGATATGCAACATTTACAGAGTCTCTGGGTGCTGGTACTGATTGGTGTAATGTCCCACATGACTCTCCAGTGGATTTGTTGCTGGGGCAAGTTGGAATTGGGTCATTCTATGCAACATTGGAGGAAGTCTTTGTATAATGATAATACTAAAGTATAAGGATCCTCACAGAGGGTCTGATATTCAAAACCTTACCGGCATGGACAGAAATCATGCAAAAACTTTGGGATATTTTAGACCTTGTATTGAAATGTAGGAGACTGTGTTTCACCTACAAGATATCAGCATAAACATTTCTCAAGATAAAATTTGTGTTTCTAATTGTTTCAAGCTCCAGCTGTACCGACGAGATTTCTTAAATCATCTCACCTGAGCGGTGAGGTTTTGAATATCAGGCCCATAGAAAGAACTCCAATATAAAGAGGTCCATCCAGTGTGTTGCAGATACAGTGGCCTAAAAGATGGGAGTGATTTTTTGTGACTTTTGAGACACCTTTTGCACAGTTCTGATATATAACATTTTTATTGAGAAATTTGTATAGCAGTAACACCCAGAGATGAGACACTAAAAAACATAGGTGAAGCGAGACTATACATTTGGAGCATATTCTCATGTTTACAAGGAAGCCCCTCAGAAGTCTAAGCATCAGTAAATCTAGCCCGTTAAATATATAAAACTTGCTGTGCCATAATGAGACTATGTTGTTTTGTTTGAATGATTTTCTGTCAGTAATTGTCACAGCAAGGTTTAAAGAAGTTTCCATTGACATTTAACAGTTTCAAATAACAAAATATCCAGAAGTCAGGCACTCAATAAAATCTAAAGCGTAGCTCTTTACATGGTTATTACTGCGCTTTGGGAGCAATTTTCTTCATTTTTGCCTTGTAAAGCAGCCCCAGTTGTGCAGTATGAAGAATTGTAGACACACTGGAAAGATATCAGAATAGGGTGATACATAGTATTATCTTTACAATTGAGCTTGCCTTGGCTTTTCTACAAGCAGTTTCTAAATCACCTGTCTGGGTATTTTATTTATCCAGAATACCAGTGTATGTCCGGCCATATGTGGCATTAATACCTTTACATGCCAAAGGAACAGCCACTATCAGTCAGAATAAGTTATACACATAAGTCATTTAAAGGGACGTAGAAGGCAAAATTAAATGTTTATGTTTCAAACAGATGCAATTTCTAATGCTCTTCTGTTATAAAAGTACCACTTACTGAAAATTAGCTAAATAGGATCATATAAATACATTGGAAAGTTTGTATTTAATTTGTATGCTCTGTCTAAATCATGAACGTTTAATTTTTACTGTTGTGTTCCTTAAAAAGGGACATTAAACACTTTGAGATGGTAATATAAAATTATAAAAAAATTAGCAATACACTTTCGTTATTTACTTTGTCCCCTTTTCATGTAATTCCATTCTGTGAGCATTTCAGTTCCTGTTAGAAATGGAAGTGCAGAACACTGTTACATTACACTGTACAAATAAGTTGAGAAAAGGAGCGCCAACCGGCTAAAGTAAGATATCAGGCAGTATAAAGATAATGATAAAATTAAGCAATATAAAAAACAGGCAAAAAGGAATCAGGTGGTATTAGAAAATTAGCAGGTATATAGAACCGGAAAATATGCAAAAGGCAAATGTAACGGCACCCCCAAGCATAAAAGGGTTAAAACGCCGTTTAGTAGATCTTCCCTTTCAGAGGCATAGCATACAGTAAATTTCCCCTCTCCCTCCCCCCAAGCATGAGTCAAAGCTCCATGGTACAGCAAATATAAAAAATAAGTACATTTATTACGTAAAACAATGAAAATATATAGAGCACATCCCACTGGGGATAGCTAAGTGAAATATAAAAATAATAAAAAAATTAAAAATAAAAACAGTTTTGGATGATACCAAAACGGATCCAGAGAAAGTCAAAATGAAACCAGTCAGTGAAGGAGTTCTTAGAAGAAGTGGTCCTCAAATGGATAAGTAGACGAATTGTGTCCCAAAAAAATATATATAAATATATATATATATATATATAAAGTTTAAAATGTGTACACGTGAAAAAGGGGACTACAATGTGATGAACATAGTATCCTTGTGAGTTACAAATGATAAGTGAAGTGTCTGCTTTGGATTACCTAAAACAAAACACAAAAATACAAATGTGTGAAATCTTCTAGATATATAAACCCAAATAAAGATATGCTCACCGAAATACTGCATCAAATAGATTGGGAAGATCTCGAGCCACAAAGTCCATAAAGGCTGACGCGTTTCATCCCCAAAAAGGGCCTTTTTTTCAAGACATAATAAGGCTCAGATAATTCTTACCTTATAAAGGGTTAGGTATCCAATCAGAGAATTCAAACATTAAATGATTATTAATGCCATAAAGGTCAGTGCTTCCGCTCTGCAATAGCCCTATTACCATTTCAGGAGTTGCAGCGTCACTTCCGGTTTAGAGCATTTCACTTCTGTTTCCGGCTATGTAATTTCTGGTTAACGTTTAGCTCTAGATTGGATCTTAACCACCATTTTTGTTGATGGCAATGATCGTGAAACCACCTTAATTTATGGGCATCAGGTATATTATAAGTGAATTCTATAAAATATCTTATATAGTGATAAAGGCTGAAAGGAGAATATAATAGTGTAAATACAGTCAAGCTTAAATATCCATTTTGATTCCACCCGAAAGAGTCTCCTTTCCATATCACCTCCCCCGCTTTACTGATACCCATATTTTTGAATTACTGTCATGTTGTTCTTTGAAATATTTATAAATTGGGAGGTCATCCTTCTTACAATTTATTTGGAGGAGGTGTTCTCTTATCCTTTTTTTCAGTTTATGTGAAGTCTGTCCAACATATTGGGGCCCACACCCACATTCTATAAGGTAAATAACACATCTATCAACACTTAGTTATCCCCAGTGGGTGTGCTCTATGTTTCCATTGTTTTACTTGTTTACGTAATAAATGTAAGCACACAAATGACCGGGTGAGTCTCAAGGCATAGACATGTCTATGAGTAAGGCTTCACTTAGCCGAAACGCGTAAGACAGCTCAGCTAATTGTTCTTATGCACTTGTTTTTGTTTTAAGACCAAGTCTTTTTTATGATTTCGAATAAAGCTTGAAATGTTTTTTTACTGAACTGTGCCTTGAGACTCACCCGGTCATTTGTGTGCTTGCACTACTTGGATAAACTTACCGGGTTGGAATCTCGGCACACAGGCGATCACAACAGTGCTTTGGGGCTACGGAGACGTAGGAGGGAATCACACTGGTTGAAAGGACTGCTTACATCACAGACCGGAAGTTCACAGGAAGGGAGTGCAGAGTTACAGCGACTTAGTCGCTTTGGAGCGATTCATCTGATCGCAGGACGCCCTGGAAAAAGTCACAAACAAGGAGACCAAAGTCCGGTGAGAGGCATGGGTAAGCAAGCTTCCGGCAAAAGGATTTGGGAGCCACTAGGTGAGTTGTGCTCCTTTCTGGTGTTAGCACTTACCGTTTATGCCATACCGTAGACTTTGATGTAATAATATTAAGGCATACTATGCATCCTTGATATACGATTGTGAACTCCAGACTATACTACATACCAAGGTCTGTTAGACGCTCATCTTCATTCAAACTACTAACTGTACTGTGATACCCTCCCCATAAGCCATTCGCCTAGAGCCGCACTAGGAAGATTTTTCCAATTTTACTTAATAAATGTACTTATTTTCTATATTTGCTGTTTGTATATTTGCCAGTTTTATATACCTGCTCATTTTTTTAATATTGCTTGATTCCTTTTTACCTGTTTTTTATATTGCTTAGTTTTATCATTATCTTTATACTGCCTGATATCATACTTTAGACGGTTGGCGCTCCTATTCCCAACTTAATCGTAATCTCTTCCCCTGATCTTGTTAGGTGATTAAGAATAGTGAGCTTGTATGTTACATTGGCGCTGTTAACTATATCCTGTGACCTATTTATAACTGTCCCTAACTGGCCACAGCAGAGAAGGTAACCTAAGTTACAACATGGCAGCTCCCATTGTTTTATAGACAACAAAACTTTACACTTATTTTGTTACTAATTAAGCAACTAATGAAACTTTAAAAACTACATCTACATGTTATTCTCAGACTAATCTTTTCTTTGTATGCATCATTCTATCTAGCTTGTATTTAGTGTTTAATGTCCCTCTAAGGGGAAATACTTATGGTATTTAGAATGAACAGCAGTACATTTCATGACATTTGAATAATTTATGTAATTTATGCTTCTGTATGAAAAGTTAAGTGGACACCAAAGTAAAAAATAGAAATCTTTTAAAACATTCCAGAGAGTAGCACATATTAATTATATTAGAAATACATATATTGCACCCCTGTGGGTCCTATTGTACTTACCCTCGACCCAAGCAACCCCCCCAACGAGTGCTAAAGCTTTTCCTTGGTGAAACACCAGGCAGTATGGCCAATCACAAGCCTGATCTATTGACAGAAAGGAGAACAAGCTCCCAGTACCTCCTCTTCATTGGCATCTGTCATATGAGAACCTAGCAGCCTTACCTGGGGAAGAGTCAGGGTCTGATCGGAGTCAGTAGGGAAGAAAAATCTAATTTGGTGGGGACAGGGGGCCGTGATACAACATGGACAGGTAGGTCTCGTAATTTTGTGACAAGTTATTCTAATTTGATGAATGTAACGTAGATCAGGTATCTCTAGTAAGAATCCCAAAGTAAATTATTATATAGTTGGGATGGAAAACTGGTC
This sequence comes from Bombina bombina, assembly GCF_027579735.1. NCBI lineage: Eukaryota > Metazoa > Chordata > Amphibia > Anura > Bombinatoridae > Bombina > Bombina bombina. Next base: position 151,248,255 of record NC_069510.1, on the reverse strand, counting down.
GCCCTCTGGATTAGTTTTTACCGACCAAGGGAAAAAGCTGAACTAAGTGTGTGCACCATCCTTCTTGAGGAACAAAAATGTGCGATTTGTGGACTCCTGGTTGGTTGGCAATCAAGGTAGCCACAACTCAAAAGAGCCCAATGGAGGGGGGGGGGCAACAGCAGATAGAGGATACCATGAAACTTTGCCTAAATCTCCCCTGTGACACTGGACATTTTTGGGAAACAACTCCTAACCCACCTATATTCTGCAAGATATCCATGGCTTCAGAGGTCCATTTAGTACCAGTCCCCAACCTTTCAGTGTCCCGGTTTTAAGGGCATGTCGAGCCACAGCCAGCCCAGACACACTCATGGTCCACCTATGGCGCAGCCTGTTACCCTGCATCTCTTGCCTTTGCACCCTCCATAAAATGCTGGAGAGATATCACCCACAAGCTCTTTAACCTCCAGCATTAAGGTAAGCCCCGAGCAAATGTTGTATTATTATTTGTGTGTTTCAGAGCCATACATTTATATGAAGACCTAAACTATTGATTTGCGGCTCCCCGTGTATTAGGAAGTTGGCCCATCGCTGTTATATAGGAATGGGTGGGAGTTTTTGCGGATAAGCCGAGCTGTTTTGCATTTCTGCCTGTCACACACACAAATAAACATTTAACCTTGTTATTTTTATTGCAATAACCCACTTCCATAAATAACAGATGAAACTACAAAATGATTATGCACAAAGCCAAAGGGAAAAGAAAAAAAAGATCAGAAGCAGCAAAAGCGACACACGTAATATTTTTAGCAGCTGTTGTAATTGCACGACAATATTTGTCTCATAAAATTAGATTTGTCCTGCTGTTTGCAACTTTCAAGTCTCTTTAAGGAAACCAGTGTATGTGTCTGCAGCGAGGGAGGCTGCTTTCAAACTCCCAGCAACACCTTCACAGTAACATATGGAGACTCCCGTTAATATTTCATGCAGCGTATGTTTACGTATTGTACCCACGCTGCATTGCTCTTTAGCTGGTTCTTTTCCATTCAGTTCTCTGGATCTACTGATTAGCTCTGTTCCATGTCTCCCTTTTTACTTCCATACCTTCCTGACTTTCTTTTTCAACCCCTTGTGTACTACATTTCTGGTCTCTTGGACACCTTTGTGCCCTAAAACTCCTGTCTGTTTAAAATACCCACAGATAGGTCTATTGTATAGTGCTACCCTGCCTATGAAACTAGGTGAAATCTCTGCTAGGGCTTATGGAAATAATTATGCTGACTTATCCTTTAGGGCTGTATAACTTATACGTAGCCTTACTTCTTCCTTCTACAATGAAACCTCCTCACACATGTTGGCAGTAATTATACTAAAAAATGTTAGGTGCCCTTAAAGGGATACTAAACCCACATTTTTTCTTTTATGATTCAGCTAGAGCAGCAATTTTAAGTAACGTTCTAATTTACTCCTGTTATCAATTTTTCTTCTTTCTCTTGCTATCTTTATTTAAAAAGTAAGAATGTAAGCTTAGGAGCCAGACAATTTTTGGTTCAGCACCTGGGTTGTGCTTGCTGTTAAGTGGCTAAATGTAGCCACCAATCAGAACGCACTATCCTGGGTGCTTAACCAAAAATGGTTCAGCTTCTTAGCTTAGATTCCTGCTTTTTCACATGAAGATAGCAAGAGAATGAAGAGAAATTGATTATAGGAGTAAATTGGAAAGATGCTTAAAACTGCATGTTTTATCTGAATCATGAAAGAAAAAATTGTGTTTAGTAACCCTTTAAATGTTTTTAGGGCCCCAAGTCCAACAAATGTAAAAATCATAGGTAATAATGGTAGTAATACAAGTGAAAAGATTGGTTTATATATAAAAATGCAGAGAAGATAATGTATTTACTAACTTTCACCTAGAGTACGAGTTTTGCGCTATACCGGGTGCGTAAAGAATGCAAAAAATGAGCGGTATTGCGCTTTCCATAGCGCTGCCAAAATCTCTTTGTGCTGTGCGTTATAGTGCGTTAAGCTCCATACCGCACAAAAGCCAAGGGCTGAGTTTACGCGCTTGTGCACGCTTTCCCCCATAGACATCAGTGGGGATAAAGTGTTAGATAACGCAACCCCATTGATGTCTATGGGGAAAAGAAAGTTAGGTTTAAACCTAACACCCTAACATAAAACACTAGTCTAAACACCCCTAATCTGCCGCCCCGTGACATCACCGACATTAAATAAAGTTATTAACCCCTAATCTGCCGCTCTCCGACATCACTGACACTAAATAAAATTATTAACCCCTAATCCACTGCTCTCCAACATCACTGACACTAAATAAAGTTATTAACCCCTAATCCGCTGCTCTCCGACATCACTGACACTAAATAAAGTTATTAATCCCTAATCCGCCGCTTGCCGACACTAAATAAAGTGATTAACCCTAATCTGCTGCTCCCCGACATCGCGACACTAAATAAACCTATTAGCCCCTAAACTGCCAGCCCGCCACATCGCAACTAGTAAATAAACCTATTAACCTCCAATCTGCACCCACCCACATCACTACTACTATAATAAACCTATTAACCCCTAAACCGCCGGCTTCCCACATGGCCAACACTATAATAAAATATTAACCCCTAAATCGCCAGCCCCCCACATTGCAACTAATAAACTAAACCTATTAACCCCCAAACTGCCAGCCCCCAACATTGCTACTAATAAACTAAAACTATTAACCCCTAAACCACCAGCCCCCACATTGCCAAACACTAAATTAAACAACCCCTAACACCCCCCTAACTTTAAATTAAAAGTTACAACATAACTATCTTAAAATAAATAAAAACCTACCTGTGAAATAAAAAATTAAGAATTAACTATAAATTAACCTAACTATTCCAATAAAATAAAATAAACTACCAATTAAAAATCCTAAATTACAAATTTAAATAAACCTAATACTAAGAAAAAATTTTAAAAAAATCTAACATTACAAAAAAAATTATGAAAAATAAAAAAAAAATGATTACAAAAATTAAAAAAACAAAATTATCCAAAATAATAAAAATTACACCTAATCTAATAACCCTATAAAAACAAAAAAGCCCCCCAAAATAAAAAAAACACACATAAAAAAAAACTAACACTAACCCCAGGAAATCTACTCACGGTTCCTGAAGTCCGGACATCCATCTTTATCACCGAGATGAAGATAAAAGATTCCGCCTGGATGAAGACTTCTCGCCGCCTGGATTTCATAATCAACTTTTATCTTCATTCCGCTATCGTGGAGGCGCGGTGCATCTTCGCCGGCGGCGTGGACATTCAGCATGCAGGATCCTCTTCATAGGTCACTGCTGTACACTGAAGCTTGAATGTAAGGTACCCATTTAAATATACCTTGCATTCCTATTGGCTGACATTTTCAAATCAGCCAATAGGATGAGAGCTACTGAAATCCTATTGGCTGTTCAAATGGGGTGTTTTTTATTTTTTGTAATGTTAGATTTTTTTAATCTTTTCGGAGTATTAGGTTTATTTAAATTTGTAATTTAGGTTTTTAATTTTTTTGTAGTGTTAGGTTTTTTTAATAATCTAACTTATCATTTTTAATTGGTAGTTTTTTTATTTTATTAGAATAGCTACGTTAGGTTAATTTATAGTTTAATCGTATTTTTTTTTTTTATTTCACAGGAACGTTTTTATTTATTTTAAGATAGTTATATTGTAACTTTTAATTTAAAGTTAGGGGACCGTTAGGGGTTAATAGTTTAATTTAGTGTTTTGCGACGTGGGGTGGTGGCGATTTAGGGGTTAATAGGTTTATTTTAGTGTTGACGATGTGGGTGGTCTCAGATCACGGAATGGCTCATGGCAGTATAGACTATAACGCAAGCATTTTAGCCTGACCGCACAACCTTTAATACGGCGCTATGGAAAAACCCGCATTCAAACGTAATTTTTATGAGTGCAAAATGGAGGGTTGCGTTAAAAAGCTTGCGGTATAGCTATACCGCAGCGACTCGTAATATGCGTTACCTGCCATTCCACCGCAATGGCCAATTTTTCACTGGTATAGCCGTACCGCCCTATAACGCTAAACTTGTAACTAGCCGAATGCTAGAAATCTGTTCTACTGAAACATATTAGGTACATGATAGGTGCCCTATTATAAAGGATGCATGCCCATGTGAGATGTCTGATCAGTTACCCGCCTCTGCAGTGACATTGTGCTAGGGAAGTGTCTAACTAAAAACCAGGCACAAACAGAAAATGGCAAAACAAGGTGTGCTGTAAATAAAATCCAAACTTTATTGATACAAAGTTAAAAAAACAGCAGCATGCAGACAGAATAGCGTCTAGGTAAGGAAGTGTCTGATGCCCCCTATTGGCGCTTTATCATAGACACAGAACTGATGCACAGCCCCATTATGTCACAGTGGCGGCCGGTGACGTTTTAAGTTGGTGGGGCAGAATATTCTACCATTTCCATAACCATAAGTTGTTGTTTTTCATTGTTTCAATAAAGAAATCAGGCATGTGTTCAGTAAATGATGTCCATTTGTTTTAGAATTTAACTTAAACATAGATGAATCATATTAAAAATCTTCTTCATGATATTTAAACAGAAATAAATCACTGAATTAACTAAAACTCCTAAAATGTTAACTGGGGACTGACAATTTTTTCTATTTTTACTAATATTTACCAAGAAGGCTCCATTTTTAGCAAACTATCTGTATTAGACACATTCATAGCAATAATAATATCATCAATTATAATATTAATAACAATAATAATAATAATGATAATTATTATTATTATTAATAAAAAACCATTAAAGGGACATAAAACCAAAAACTTTTCTTTAATGATTCAGATGGAGCAGGCAATTTCAAACAACTTTAAAATGTACTTATATTATCTAATTTGCTTCATTTTCTTGGTATCCTTTGTTGAAGGGCAGTAATGCACTATTGGGAGTTAGCTAAAAGTCAATGACAAGAGGCATATATGTACAACCACCAATCAGCATCTTCGGAGGCCTACCTAGGTATACTTTTCAACAAAGGATATAAAGAGAACAAAACAAGTTAGATAATAGAAATAAATTGGATAGTTGTTTAAAATAATACGCTTTAGCTGAATCACGAAAGAAAAAACTAGTGCTTCTCAATTTTATATCTTAAAATTACTTTTTTCAACCCTACAAATGCATCTATTTGCAAACTGTTAAAATGCAAACTGTTTCTTCTAATAAATCCTCTTAGGTTTCTAGACAAATGTTTGGTCTGCTACTAAATGCTATAACACTGTCCATATCAATGCACTGCAGTCCTCTCTGACGTCTAAAGGGTTAAGATGCATTCAGATAAACATGAAGGCCCCAGATAGTTAGAGGAGAGGTATTTGACCCCACTAAGGCCATAGAGTGGGGGTCATAGATACGGCAGTAGGAGGGCTAAGAACGCGGATATAGGTGGGGGGAAGCGGAAGCTATGCCTCTTTTACAAAGTGGAGCAGTGGTAGAAGCTCCCTCCCTATGGCAGTTTCGGATGGTGGGGTGCTTGCTTGGTTTATGTTTAAATTGATGATAACTTGGGCGGGAGAGATTTTGGGAACGTACCTGGTGACTAAGCCAGTGGAAGGTACATCTGGGCAAGGCAAGCACCTCTATTTGGTTTTATGTTTACAGAATATTTGTTATTTATATTTTAATAAAGTTAGATGTGGCCTTTTACACCCCAGTTGATGGTGTTTAGTTTTATTGGAAAGTAATGAAGGCCTAGTGTGGGGGTCATTGAGTTACATTTCAGTTGCTGTAATAATCTGAAAACTATTCCTTTTTCAGAGCATTTTTACTATATTTAATAAAATCTTAGCCTATTCACTTCCTAAGAAATATATATTATTTGTAAATATTAGCAATAACTGGCACTGGCAAACTATTTGTTAAACTTTGAATCTTGTGTGACTTAGTAATATTGTAACATAGTAACATAGTAGATAAGGTTGAAAAAAGACTGAAGTCCATCGAGTTCAACCTATACAAATCTAAAATACTTTCAAAAAGCTCCAGTTAAGATGAAATAACCTCATTAAAATGTGACCCATTTAATACTAGCAATCATATCCATTAATTTTGTTTATATACAGAAATTTATCCAGACTATTTTTAAATGTATCTATGGTATTGGCATTCACTACCTCCTTTGGTAATGAGTTCCACAATTTTATTGCTCTTACAGTGAAAAAACGTTTCTGTTGCAGGAGATTAAATCTCCTTTCCTCCAACCTTAAATTATGACCTCTTGTCAGAAACAATTTTCTTGGAATAAACAGAGCTTCTGCCATCTCTGTATATGGGCCTTGAATATATTTATATAAAGTAATCATGTCACCTCTCAAGCGCCTTTTTCTAAAGAAAACAGACCCATTTTGGCTAGCCTCTCCTCATAGGTTAATTTCTCCAATCCCCTTATTAGCTTTGTGGCCCTTCTCTGAACTTTTTCTAGTTCTCCAATATCTTTTTTTAGCAATCGGTCCCCAGAACTGCACTCCAAACTCAAGGTGAGGTCTTACCAGGGCTTTATATAATGACAGAATTATGCTTTCCTCCCTTGAATCAATGCCTCTTTTAATACATGCTATTATCTTATTAGCCTTTGAAGCCGCTGCCCTGCATTGTGCACCCATCTTTAGCTTGTTATCTATTACTACTCCCAAATCCCTTTCCTCCTGTGTTTGGCTAAGTCTTGTCCCATTTAAAAAATACATTGCCTGCTTATTTTTACTTCCAAAATGTAGAACCTTGCATTTTTCCGTATTAAATCTCATTTTCCATTCACTTGCCCATAGTTCTAATTTTAGCAAATCCCTTTGTAAAGAGAGTTTGTCCTGCTCTGACCTAATGACCTTACTTAACTTAGTATCATCTGCAAAAATAGAGATGTCACTATTTAATCCTTGCTCCAAGTCATTTATAAAAATATTAAAAAGAACAGGGCCCAGTACTGATCCCTGGGGGACGCCACTGATTACCTTTGTCCAATCTGAGTATGATCCATTTACTACTACTCGTTGCTCCCTATCTTTTATCCAGTTATTTATCCATGAGTTAACATTTTCAGCTATTCCCAGTCCCTTAATTTTGTGCATTAATCTCTCATGTGGCACTGTATCAAATGCCTTTGCAAAATCTAAGTATATCACATCAACTGATTCCCCTTTATCTATATTTTTACTTACTTCCTCGTAGAATCTAATTAGATTAGTTTGACATGATCTATTTTTCCTAAAGCAATGCTGATTAGAACTCATAATCTTGTTTACACGAATATGCACATCAATATAATCCCTTATAATCCCTTCAAATATCTTCCCCACTATTGATGTCAGACTAACTGGTCTATAGCTTCCTGGATCATCCCTGCTTCCCTTTTTGAAGAGTGGCACCACATCAGCTTTACGCCAATCCTGGGGTACCATGCCTGAGGATAATGAGTCTTGAAAAATTAAGATTAAAGGTTTGTCTATAACAGTGCTAAGTTCCCTTAACACCCTTGGGTGTATTCCATCTGGGCCTGGAGTTTTATTTATCTTAATATTTTCCAGTTTTTTCCTGATATCCTCTAAACAAAACCCAGTTAGTGGTATGGACTGGCATGTTCTATTCTGTTCCAAAGTATCATTTAATGGTTCCTCTCTTGTGTATATTGAAGAAAAAAACTGATTTAGTACCTCAGCCTTCTCCCTGTCACTGTTAACCATGCTACCCTCCACGCATGTTAATGTACCTATATTATCCTTCTTAGATTTTTTGCTATTTATGTACTTAAAGAACCTTTTAGGGTTAGACTTACAATCCTTTGCAATTAATTTTTCATTTTCAATTTTGGCTAATTTGATTGCTTTTTTGCATGCATTGTTACATTCCTTATAAATATTGTATGTTGAGTCTGTACTATTTTCTTTAAATAATTTAAATGCCCTATGTTTTTTTCTAATTTCTCTTAACACATTTTTTTTAGCCATAACGGCTTTGTTTTTTATTTTTATAACCATATGGTATGTGTTGATCCATTTATAACTTGAAAAAATAATGTGAAGAATAGGGACTAAACTGTGTATTTGTGTCTTCTAAAGGACTTACCGTGAGAGCTGACTTGAGATGTGATTGGCCAGCTTCAACTATTGCATGCTGGTACATGTAGTACTTTCCTGTTTTATCTAGGGCTGAGGACTGCCCATATCTTAATGATAAGTCTACATTGAAAGGGTAGGAAGAGGAGGTGCTAGACGTAACATTAAAGTAATATGTAAGAGAAGTCACAGCTAAAAAATAGTAGCTGTGAGAAAGAATTACAAGGCAGCACTCAAATTGCATAAATAACAAGTGGTTTATTTGCTAAACCTGCATATGTCAGAAACAAAATTACCCCAAACCCATTGTGTAAGTAAAAGGAGTGATATATATAAACCAGGCCTGGTTAGTACCTAATATCTAACACATAACCGTAAGACTACGGTTCTAACAAATAAATATATTGTAACAAGCCATGACAAAAACATTCCGCTTGCTACAAACAGACATGTGAAAGATATATTTGTTGCAACAATTGTTTCAATAATGGCACAGAATAATGAATGTCCGGGAATATCAGAGCACTTAGTGTGAATCACACGCTCTGTATATGAAATTGTTACAAAGAAACAGTTCCTGCGTTGCTGATTGGAAGACCAACTTGAAATACTAAGCAAGCAGCCTCACCACATTCACGGTACAAAGTTCCAGTGTATCATCCAAAACCAGCTTATATCATTACCACTTGATCCACCTTAAGACTTGCATATGCCTCATACCGGATCCTTGGTAAATCTCCAAACAAAGCGGTTTGCATAGAGGCTCCTATGCGGTTAATGCCTCCTTGTATTCACAAAACTGGAACTTCGATTCAAGACTGCTGTGTGCTTGTCAGTTGTTAGAGCCACATCATAGTAACTCGGTACGCTTGGGACCAGCTGCCAGGAAATTAGCACTCCACTTCAAACAGTTGCCGCTTTGCAAACATCAGGCATGACGCGTTTTGCCCCTCCCCTTTAGTGGGCTGACTTTAGGGCTTCATCGGATGCTTGTATGTGGTAATGACACCACTTTTATAGCTCAATGGCTCATTTAAATATTTAATTGATGACGATTTTAACACAGTGCTGCAACCTATATACAAAGTTAAACTACAACTATTATTTGCACATACATCAAATTTGTTAAATAGTTACATGTTATGCAACATATTTTTGGGTATCGTTTTCATTCTGGGATGGCAAAATAAAGACCACACAAATTTGTGACAATTGCAATTTTCACATCTCCTAACTTTTCTTATATTTTGGGCAAAACTATTGACTACTATCTATACAACTGGATTAATATAGAGATAGACATACCAAGGGTTATTATTTGTCCCCTACAAAGAAAGTATTCTACAAAAAACATGAAAAATCTATTTTTTCATTAAGGCCATTTGGAGCCAGTGTGTTTAAGCGATAAATCCATCGAGATTCATTCCTTAATAGCATATTGTCAACATCACCACCACGGCGGTGCTGTTTTATATGCTGAATGCCAGTCACTTTCATTATAGTAAAGTCAGAGTTATGATACAATTCAAAGTGTCTGGCCACCGGACTATCCTGTTCTTTATTCTTAATGTCATCCCTATGCTCTTTGACTCAATCTTTCAGGTCACTTTTAGTTTTCCCTATATAATATAGGGGACATGAGCAGTGCAGGAGGTAAATGACACATGTAGTGTTACAGGTGATCCATTGTTTTATATTATACTGTATACCTCTTGAGGTTTCAAATTTGCATGTTTTTTGTATGAAACTGCAATACACACAATGCCCACAAGGGCTACAGCCTTGCCATTTACCTCTTGCACTTAACCAATTGGTTGTCGATTTTCTTATGTATTCACTTCTGACAAGCTTATCCTTGAGACTATCAGCTCTACGTGCTGTCAACAAAGGGAAGTCTCCTACATAATCTCTCAGTTCAGTGTCAATAGTCAACATGTGCCAATATTTTTTCATTATATCTCTAAGTTTGCCCCAGTGTGAATTAAACTTAGTTATAAGGCGTACCTTGTCTCCATTCCTTTTAGCTGCATTTTGTCTATAGAGCAAATCATTCCTTGTGCTATTTCTAGCCCTAGTCCAGGCCCTTTTTACCTGTCTCTTAGAATATCCTCTTTCAAGGAACCTAAATGACATCTCTTTAGCCTATAATTCAAATTCCTCTGAGTTGGAACAATTCCTTCTCAACCGAAGGAATTGGCCAACTGGAATGCCAGTTTTTAAGCATTCAGGATGATGACTAGTAGCATGTAGAAGGCTGTTGGTTGCCATTGATTTACGATAAACCTTAGTGGTTAGGTGTCTACCTTCTTTTCTTATTGATAAATCTAAAAATGTTGCTTCCTCTTTACTCATTTCACATGTAAGAAAGATATTGTACCCATTGTCAGTGTTCAAAATACTCAAGAAATTTTCTAATAGTTCTTTACTACCCCTCCATAGGAGTAGAATGTCGTCCACATAGCGAAGCCAGAGTGCCACATGTGCCTCCACCAGGGATTCAAAGCACGAAAAAACTTCTCGTGCCTCCCATAAGCCTAGATGTAAACAGGCATAGGTGGGGGCACAAGTGGCACCCATGGCCGTGCCTTGGAGCTGTCTGTAATATTTCCATCAAATTGGAATAGATTATTATTTAATATCAAATGTAACAAAGAAATTACAAAATCAGTGTGTTTCTGAAAATCATGTCCTCTTTGTTCAAGAAAATATCTAATCGCTCTGATCCCTACAGCATGAGGGATCGAGGAGTATAGCGACGCGACATCAAGGGTCACCAACCATGTATCCTCATCAACCTCAATGCCATCCAATTTCCTAAGGACATCCGAAGTATCTTGGACATAGGAGGGCAATGAACTTAGCAAGGGTCTCATAAAGTAGTCTATATATCTACTCGCCCCCTCCATTGGCCCCCCTATGCCCGAGATAATTGGTCATCCCGGCGGTTTGATCATGCTTTTGTGCAGCTTAGGGATGCAGTAAAAGGTTGGCACAATTGGAAACTTTTTGAACATGAATGCATGTTCTTTAGTTGTTATTAGCCCATCTCTCAAAGCATCATTAAGAATAAACAAAAGTTCATTACAAGATGTGTCAAATGCAACTCTATTTGTTAATTCATACTGTGTAGTATTAGATAACTGTCTCTGGACTTCTGCCACATAGTCATGATCATTCATAACCACCAGGTTACCACCCTTATTGGATGATTTAAAAATGAGGCCCTTACTATTGAGTAATTCCTTAAGAGACCTTCTCTCATTTATACTCAAATTATCCTGAACAACGTCACAACCTTGTAGTTCCCCAATCTCTCTTTCAATGCATCTTACAAAGTTTTGAATCTCTGGAGCTGTTGAGAGTTGGTCTAAAATTGGATTTTTTGGGGTGTTGAATTTTATCAACATCTTCATTTTGGTCCTCTAAAAGTGACAGTAAATCATCCAGGGCAAGTTTGTCACTACTGTCCAAAGGCACATCCGGGCGAAACGCGTCATGCCTGATGTTTGCAAAGCGGCAACTGTTTGAAGTGGAGTGCTAATTTCCTGGCAGCTGGTCCCAAGCGTACCGAGTTACTATGATGTGGCTCTAACAACTGACAAGCACACAGCAGTCTTGAATCGAAGTTCCAGTTTTGTGAATACAAGGAGGCATTAACCGCATAGGAGCCTCTATGCAAACCGCTTTGTTTGGAGATTTACCAAGGATCCGGTATGAGGCATATGCAAGTCTTAAGGTGGATCAAGTGGTAATGATATAAGCTGGTTTTTTGGATGATACACTGGAACTTTGTACCGCGAATGTGGTGAGGCTGCTTGCTTAGTAATTCAAGTTGGTTTTCCAATCAGCAACGCTGGAACTGTTTCTTTGTAACAATTTCATATACAGAGCGTGTGATTCACACTAAGTGCTCTGATATTCCCGGACATTCATTATTCTGTGTCATTATTGAAACAATTGTTGCAACAAATATATCTTTAACATATTTGTTTGTAGCAAGCGGAATGTTTTTGTCATGGTTTGTTACAATATAATTATTTGTTAGAACCGTAGTCTTACGGTTATGTGTTAGATATTAGGTACTAACCAGGCCTGGTTTATATATATCACTCCTTTTACTTACACAATGGGTTTGGGGTAATTTTGTTTCTGACATATGCAGGTTTAGCAAATAAACCACTTGTTATTTATGCAATTTGAGTGCTGCCTTGTAATTCTTTCTCACAGCTACTATTTTTTAGCTGTGACTTCTCTTACATATTACTTTAATACTATTTTATGACTGCTAGCACCTAATTTGTTTTTGTTTATAACCAAGGTAGAGTGCACACATTTAACTTATTTGGAATTTTAGACGTAACATTGCTGCATTGGGCAGTTTAAGAATTGCCCATAAAGGTGGAAGGGAGACACAAGAAGGAATGTAAAATGTGTTTTAAGGTGGTATTTTAAGGATGCATTATTCCATTTAGAAAAGCACAAACAATAAAATAAAATTGTACTACCTAAATAAAAATTACTCAGACAATTTAGGAGACTGAAAAAAAAATATATTATTAATAATTGGTCATTTGGGGGCATTTGGAGGGTCACTTTCCTCACTGCTCCATTGCACATGGGGGGCCAGCCATTATGCATCCACCACATCTGTCCTAACATATCCATATAACCCAGGACATACTTGAAAATGAGAGAAATCTCAATGTATCCTTCCTGGTAAAATATTTTATAAATAAATAAATATCCATGATCCATCATTGATCCAAAGCTACTTTCAATAGTTCACTGGAGAGAGGATGTGGGGCCCACACTTGAGAGCCCATATTGGAAATATTAGACATTCTCTGCACTCGTCATGCAGTGATTTAAAGGGCTTTATTTACGGGGAGAATTAAATGGATGCACTGGATAGAGATAACTCACAAGTTTCATAGGACATCACCTAACACTGAAGCATATGAACTAGACACAAGGGGCGGTTCTAGATGATGTCTTGCAAATTCAAGGCACATTTAGGGTTTGGCGTTATGACAGAAATGCATCCCCAGTGCCATTGCACAAGACCCCAATGCATTAAATTACACTCACTGCAGAGCCCCTGACTATAGAATTTTGCCTTTCACTAAGTGGGGTTGTGACTCATATAACTATATACAAGTCCAGTGGTGAATGATTATCTGCTGGTTAGCTTAAGGGTCATAAAAACATTTTCATATTACATTTTTTGCATTATAAAAAAGTTAAGTAAAAAAAGTGTTGACATGAAAGTCAAAATGGATCAAACAATGTTTATTGTTTAAAAAGATAGATAATCCCTTTATTACCCATTCCCCAGTTTTGCATAACCAACACTGTTATATAAATATACTTTTTACCTCTGTGATTACCTTGTATCTAAGCCTCTGCAGACTGCCCTTTATCTTAGTTATATTAATATACCTTTTACCTCTGTGAATACCTTGTATCTAAACCTCTGCAGACTGCTCCTTATCTCAGTTATATTAATATACTTTTTACCTCTGTGATTACCCTGTATCTAAGACTCTGCAGACTGCTCCTTATCTCAGTTATATAAATATACTTTTTACCTCTGTGATTACCTTGTATCTAAGCCTCTGCAGACTGCCCTTTATCTTAGTTATATTAATATACTTTTTACCTCTGTGAATACCTTGTATCTAAACCTCTGCAGACTGCTCCTTATCTCAGTTATATTAATATTCTTTTTACCTCTGTGATTATCCTGTATCTAAGCCTCTGCATACTGCCCCTTATCTCAGTTATATTAATATACTTTTTACCTCTGTGATTACCTTGTATCTAAGCCTCTGCAGACTGCTCCTTATCTCAGTTATATTAATATACTTTTTACCTCTGTGTGATTACCTTGTATCTAAGCCTCTGCAGACTGCTCCTTATCTCAGTTATATTAATATACTTTTTACCTCTGTGATTACCCTGTATCTAAGCCTCTGCAGACTGCTCCTTATCTCAGTTATATTAATATACATTTTACCTCTGTGATTACCCTGTATCTAACCCTCTGCAGACTGCCCCTTATCTCAGTTATATTAATATACTTTTTACCTCTGTGATTACCTTGTATCTAACCCTCTGCAGACTGCCCCTTATCTCCGTTATATTAATACACTTTTTACCTCTGTGATTACCTTGTATCTAAGCCTCTGCTGACTGCTCCTTATCTCAGTTATATTAATATACATTTTACCTCTGTGATTACCTTGTATCTAAGCCTCTGCAGACTGCTCCTTATCTCAGTTAAATTAATATACTTTTTACCTCTGTGATTACCTTGTATCTAAGCCTCTACAGACGGCTCCTTATCTCAGTTATATTAATATGCTTTTTACCTCTGTGATTACCTTGTATCTAAGCCTCTGCAGACTGCTCCTTATCTCAGTTATATTAATATACTTTTCACCTCTGTGATTACCTTGTATCTAAGCCTCTGCAGACTGCTCCTTATCTCAGTTATATTAATATACTTTTTACCTCTGTGATTACCCTGTATCTAAGCCTCTGCAGACTGCTCCTTATCTCAGTTATATTAATACATGTTTTACCTCTGTGATTACCTTGTAGCTAAGCCTCTGCAGTCTGCCCGCTTATTTCACTTCTATTGACAGATTTGCATTTTAGCCAACCAGTGCCCTCTCATAAGTAACTCCACAGGTGTGAGCACAATGTTATATATGGCACACATGAACTAACACCCTCTAGCTGTGAAAATGTGTAAAATGCATCGAGATAAGGGGCGGCCTTCAACGGCTTAGAAATTAGTATATGAACCTACCTAGGTTTAGCTTTCAGCAAAGAATACCAAGAGTACAAAGCAAATTTGATGATAAAAGTAAATTGGAAAGGTTTTAATGTGAATCATGAAAGATTAATTTTGACTAGACTGTCCATTTAAGAGAGTTTAACTGCTGATTGGTGGCTCTTGCCATTGGCTCACCAGATGTGCTCAGCTAACTCCCAGTAATGTATTGCTGCTATGGAGCTGATTATAACTATGCCTTTATCCCCTTTGCTAACACGTTAGAGCTTTTTTTTAACACTTTTATGTACCTTTAATTCTAAAGTTAAACTGTCAGGAAACAATTGTTTATGCACAAGCCATACGGCAGTATAAATGCACATCAGCTGAAAGACAGGGTCTTATGTCTGGCACAGGAGTGTCCTAGTCTCAGAAATGTAGCGATATATATATATTTCTCTATATTACTGTGGTAATTTTATTGTGCCCACTAGGTGGCAGCGAGTTTATTCTTGTGTGGGGGAAAAACGTTTTTTAACTCTCCAATTCCCCCCAAAAAAGACACTTTTAAATGATAGATATCAAGCATGAAAAGGAAAGATATTTTACACATAAACTCAACTCGCCTGGCATCACACAGACACCCAGTCTTGTTCCACAACAAATATTAATTAGCGTAAACTGGACGTAAGCTCCTGATTTGGGGTTATTTACTAGAAATAATGTGTAATTATTTGCAGAGTAAATAAGCGAATATATATATAAATTCTTCTGTAAAAAATACATTTTATTAACACTTTTTTCCCCCTTAATGCAAGATTATCATTTCAAATGTTCATCTATGTGTTCAATATTCATATTACACATTAGAGGGTGAAATATATTTTCAAAATGAACTTAAAACAGTTAACCATTAAAAGTGCATTTTTAACAGTTAAAGTCTATCAGCAGTTTACTTAGTGCAGATTTTTTTGCTTATCTTAATATTTAGGTTTAGTATTGACGGTGCCCATTGACATCACACAAACAATAATTTGCAACAGGTTTATGCTGCACAAATTGTCCTTTAACGGCTGCCAAACTTTCGCAACAAATTGCGTGTAACACAAATGCAAAAACAATTATTGCAGAATAAAAAAAAAACAGGTTGCATAAACAAAACGGTGTTTATATACAGTATTTATGCTGATGGTAACAGAAGTGTCATTTAGGGTTACGTGTAAAATGCAATAAATTACGGTTACTACTTGACAAGTTTTTTATGTACTTGTAAAACAAAATGCCGTAGTATGGAAACTGTGTTTAAACTGATTTTTACACTTTACAACTGTCGATTTTCTGCAGCTATGTAAATGCAGCAAAAATATAGGATCTGAAGAATAATACTCTTACAAACAGTTATTTGCAGTGTTTAAAGGGATAGAACACAAAATGCCCGGCTCCTAAGCTTACATTCAAATAAAGATAACAAGGGAACGAAGAAAAATTGATAATAGGAGTAAATTAGAAAGTTGCTTAAAATTGCTGCTGTATCTGGGTTATGGTGTTTTCTAAGAAAACCCATGTGTGAAACTAATGTCTAACAGAAAAAAAAAAACTTTCCAGAACATCACTACATATTTGTACCAGCACCTCGTCGCAGCCGCTAGCTGTGAATTTAGCTCCATTTACTTGATAGAGACAAATCTATCTCCGTTGTCAATGGTACGGCATCACCAAACCTTAAAGGGACACTGTACCCAAAAATTTTCTTTCCTGATTCAGATTGAGCATGAAATTTTAAGCAACTTTCTAATTTACTCCAATTATCACATTTTCTTCATTCTCTTGGTATCTTTATTTGAAACGCAAAAATTTAAGTTTAGATGTCAGCCCATTTTTGGTGAACAAACTGGGTTGTCCTTGCTGATTGGTGGATAAATCCATCCACCAATAAAAAAGTGCTGTCCAGAGTACTGAAACCAAAAAAAAGCTTAGATGCCTTCTTTTTCAAATAATGATAGCAAGAGAACAAAGAAAAATTGATAATAGGAGTAAATTAGAAAGTTGCTTAAAATTGCATGCTCTATCTGAATTACAAAAGAAAAAGTTTGGGTACAGTAACTATTTAATTCAAGCGGAGAAAAATAACCCTGTAAAGGTGTAGGTGTAAGTTAGCGTTGTGTTAACATTTCCACCCAATGCCAGATTTCTAAAACATTAATTGGTTACTATGGTAACCCGACCGCACACTACACTCGATCGCATATACGGCGCCGCATACAAGTGTGGCGCGCATATGTCCCCCGTCGCTCACTGTTAAAATCAAACACCTAATGCATGCGCAATATCTACCTCTCAACCGAAAACCCCCCACCACAATAACTAATAAATGTATTAACCCCTAATCCACCAACCCCCAAATCGCAAAGTATCTATTTAAACTATTAACCCCTAATCCACCATGCACCCACAAAGCAATCTAGCTATTTAAACTATTAACCCCTAATCCACCATGGCCCCAAATCGCAAAGTATCTATTTAAACTAATAACCCCTAATCCGCCATGCCCCCACAACGCAATCTAGCTATTTAACCTATTAACCCCTAATCCGCTATGCCCCCACAATGCAAATAACTAATCAATAAGCCCCCTAACCTAACACGCACTAAATTAACTCCATTGCATAAATTAAAATAATCCTAAATTACAATTACAATAAATAACCTAACATTAATTTAAAAATTAAACCTAAAATTAAATTACAATACTTAAATCTAAAATTTAAAAAAAAAAAGTCTACAATTACAGAAAAAAATAAACCGAATTATCCAAAATAAAAAAAATAAACCTAATCTAATACCCCTAAAAAAAAAGCCCCCCCAAATAAAAACAACTCCTAATCTAAACTAAACCACCAATAGCCCTTAAAACAGTTCTTTTACATTTAAAAAATCTAAGTTCCCCTTAACAGTAAAAAAACCCCACCCACTAAACCCCCCAAAATAAAAAAGCTAAAACTAAAAAATCCTAAACTACCCATTGCTCCTAAAGGGGCATTTGTATGGGCATTGCCCTTAAAAGGGCATTCAGCTCTTTTACTGTCCTTAAAAGGTCATTCAGCTCTTTTACAATTGCCCATTAAATTCCTAATCTAAAAAATAAAAAAATAAAAAAATAAAAAAAAGAAGCCTAAGTCTAACCCCCAGATAGGTACTCACGTTTCCTGAAGTCCAGTGGTGAAGTCTTATTTCAAGAGGTGACATCTTCTTCCATTGCGGCAACCTCTTCTATCTTCATCCAGGACCGCGGAACTGAAGACTGGCAACCGTGGAGCAATGGAGCGTGGAGGATCCTCTTCGTACGATCATCGCCGTACACTGAATATTGAATGCAAGTTATGCATTTAAATATGGCGTACCTTTCAGTCCTATTGGCTGATTTGATTCTTCAAATTTAAGTTCAGCAGTAGCAGGTTCCATATTTTATGTTACCTCCAAATCCAGGCTTCTGGTGTTTCCTTTCATGGATGAGACCTTGTTTGGACTTGGTCTGGCAATTTTCCAATCTAAGATTTCCTCCCGGGTATATTTTTTCCTTCTAGAGTATCTGCAACCCAGATATGATGAGAGGCATCCCTTGAATTGGGTTCAGGACTTTCCTTTCTGGGAGTGATGGTTCCAGTACCGGTCTGGGAACAATCAAGGTTCTTAGGTTATGTCCTTTTAAGTAGTATCCATCCCAGCCTTCATGCCGCCGAAGGTTTAATTTTATTATTTTGGATAACTTTCTTTATTTGTTTCTGTATTTTTACTTTTTTATTTTTTGTAGCTTGGGGGCCTGGGGGTTGCATTTTTAACAAAAAGACTGCCCTCTGAGCAGGCTTATCAACTAATAGGTAATAGATAGGTATAGATATATAGGAATATCTATTTATAAATACATAGAACATATTCTGCTATGTGCAAAACATTGGAATGTGAAATATTTACAGTAAATACATAGTTAAAACCTTTATATATGAATATTGCATAAAAATGCTTTTATGTTATCATCTACTTAACTGAAAAGGGCTCCAATGCACTTATATATACGTCTGTATATGTGTATACATGTGTATTTATGTTTTTATCTGTGTATATACTGTATATCTCTGTAAATACATACATACATATGTTCACACACACACACACACACACACACATATCTATCTATCTATCTATCTATCTATCTATCTATCTATCTATATATATATATACAGTATATATACTGTATACATACTGTATACCTATTTAGAGATGTATATGTATGTATGTCTATCTTAAAGCCCTTTGCAGCCTTTTCCTAACACCTGAGATCTCATATCTTTGAGCCCTTTTAACTTTTGTATGCAATATTTTTTGTGAATAATTTTTATTAGATGGTTTTATTATGAGTGTATCTGTACTGTGTAATGTATTTTTGAATGTGACACTTTTTAGTTGCGGTAATCATTCTAGTGTAAATTGCGATAGCCCTCAAGCAGTCACATTTACTTTCAACTCGTAGTATGAGCGATAAGCCCTACAAGTGCGAATACTCACGATAAACCCCTTATCGCTCGGGCATTACACTCGTAATCTTGCCCTTAAAGGGACACAACACGTTTTATGCAACTCTCTTTAATTATGGGTGCCTCCATTTTGGGGCCTAAGTTTGACGACAGGTATCTGAAGGACAGTTATTGCACCTGTTCAAACATGTCAGCACTGGAATATTGTGAAATATAGATTTCAACATGGCAGCTCCCAAGACTAGAGGGGGCGGGAAATAACCACAATACTTTAAAAAATTAGACCCTGATTATCAAAAGCTCACCAGTATGGGACAAAGTCATTCAAATGCCTTTTTTTGTTCTTTGGAACATTATATTGTAAGATATGAGTCTCTCCTTCACACCCAGAATGAGATAAACTGCTCTCAGGCTAAAATTCGACTTTCTAAAATTCTTTAAGGGAACTTCAAGACTTCTTCAATAATCGCTCCCACCAGAGAACTATAGAGAATCGAGTCCTAAGTTCCTCAAAAATGTATTTTTATTTTTCAATGTAATCCCTTTCAGATGACTTCTGCAAATTATGTTGGAACATTTTTATGCCTTCAAAAAACAAACAATAAAACCCCAAAGGTTTGTTCTTGACGGTGCAGCCACTGATGTACAGCCGCCGTCACTTCATCAAATCTCAATCTTTCCAAGTGATCCTTTAAATGTAGGAACAGGTGATAGCCAATGAGGGTGATCCAGCACTTTAGCAATGGCAGCCATGGCAACAAAGGACTTGTGTGCAGGAGCATTGTCTTGGATGATGCTTGCAGCTCCCAAGTGTGATTTTTTACTATGTGTTTAGCCCTTTAAAGGAAAAAAAACAAAACACAAATGATCAAAAACCCACAAGAATTGAGAGAAATTACATAGAATCTTTAGTGTTGTTTGAGCTTCACATCCAGAACCTTGTGTAGCGAGATAAACAGCTCTTAAGGCAGATCTTCCAACTGTCCCTATTTGAGAGGGACAGTCCCTGATTCTGAATTATGTGCCTCTGTCCCTCTGAGACAGTCATATGTCTCTATTTGCAGAGTTTATTTTAGCCCCACCCACACAGCACCCGGACATGCCCACAAGCTTCCCAGACACACCCACTAACCACCCAGACACACCCACTAACCACCCAGACACACCCACTAACCACCCAGACACACCCACAATCTCACCCTCCCAACACAGCTCCACACACAAAATGGGGATGGGCCCCCATCTACCTCCTGAATTCATGATACCCAACCACATATGCTGGGAAGTATGCTTAAGGAAAAAATAGCTTTTCTTAAACTATCTATGGGACTTCAATCTCAACAACTCAGAGAGAAACAGATAATTAGGCACATGGTCATTTAAGGTAAGTATTTAAAAAATGGTTTGCTCTAACAAATGAACGTTCCTTTAATGTGAAAAAGAAAATTCTGTTATGTAAGTTTTACCTTTCAAGGCTTCAGTACAGTTGTTATATAAGGACAGATTTATTAAAAGTCCTATCTGAATAATGAAAGTTTAATTTATACTTGACTGTCCCTTTAAGTTTTGGATCATCGCAGACTTTCACCTGCGTCACACCACTCATCCGAACTTCCTCTTATCTGAAGACATCGGTGTCCTCTTTCAGCGCTCTTCAGACGCGAGCGTCATGTTATCTTACTATAGGTGCTCAGATGTCCCTCTCCATCTGTAGCACTCGCCATGACACGGCGCTCCTCTGTCAGCATCTCTCAGTGATATACCAGGTGTTTCCTGTGATATGCCGCACTTTCAGCTTAGACGGATGCATGAAGAGCCCTTTACTGAAAATCCCATAGTTATTATCTCTTGATTTAATGGTTACAATTGTTCTTTTTCTCTAGATGTTTAGACTACAGCAGCTGGAATCCTATATATATATTCGCTTCACTATCTCTACTTATCCATCTAAACAATCATCTGCCTGTAACCCTGAGAGCCAAGGGTGTCTGGGGGATAAAGGGGAACAAACCTTCCCTGGAATGTTTCCCAGTTTTTCTTGAATTGTAGAATTCAATAGAGTTTCCAGTTCAGGAACAACTTAAACCCTTAACGAACGTGACGTACCATGTACGTTGCTGGTCATTAAGGGTTTGCTTGATTATAATAGCGTGGGTCCCCCTCCTTCCTGCTGGTCACCAGAAATAGCGCAGTCTCGCCATAACGCAATCCCCATAGAAAGACCAGCAATGTAAAGGGTAAGTCTCTGGTCCTTAAAGGGACATGCCACCCACATTTTTTCTTTTATGATTTAGAAAGAGAATGCAATTTTAAACATCTTTCTAATTTACTTATATTATCTAATTTGTTTTATTCTCTTGATATTCTTTGATGAAAAGCATATCTAGATATGCTCACTAGCTGCTGATTGGTTGCTGCACATAGAAGCCTCGCGTGATTGGCTCACCATGTGCATTGCTTTTTCTTCAACTAAGGATATCTAAAAAAATGAAGCAAAATAAATAATGGAAGTAAATTGTAATGTTGTTTAAATTTCTATTCTCTATCTGAATCAAGAAAGAAAGATTTTGGGTTTAGTGGCCCTTTAAGGGGTTAATGGGATATGAAAACATTAATGATTCAGACATAGCATACAACTTTCCAATTTACGTCTTTTATCAAATTTGCTTATTTCCTATGATATTCTTTGTTGAAGAGATACGTAGGTAGGCATCTGGAGCACTACACGGCAGGAAATAGTGCAGCCATTTAGTAAGCTTAGGAGCCAGACCATTTTTGGTTCAGTACCCTGGGTAGCGCTTGCTGATTGGTGGCTACAATTAGACAGCAATCAGCAAGTGTTATCCAGGTGCTGAACCAAAAATGGGCCGGCTCCTAAGCTTGCATTCTTGCTTTTTCAAATAAAGATACTAAGAGAACGAAGACAAATTGATAATAGGAGTAAATTAGAAAGTTGATTAAACTTGCTGCTTTATCTCAGTCATAAAAAGAAAAACTTGAGTTTAATGACCCTTTAATTAGTTTGTTTCCTTCTCTGCTGGTGCCAATCATGGAAAACGATGAATAATCCCTAGAGTGAGCAACCAATTACTGCAGAATATAGCAATGTTAAAGGGACATGAAACCCAAAATGTTTCTTTCATGATTCAGATAGAGCAAGCAACTTTAAACAACTAATTGACTTCTATTTTCTTTTTGTTATAAAATAGGAGGCTAAGCTCAGGAGCGTGCACGTGTCTAGAGCACTATATGGCAGTAGTTTTACAAGAATGTTATCCATATGCAAAAGCACTCTTTCCTGTAATGCTCCAGACCTCTACCTAGGTGTCTCTTCAACACAGAATAAAATGAGAACAAAGTCAGCTTGAGACTTTTTGTAACCTTGTATGCTCTGTCTGAGTCACAAGCTTTGTGTTCCATGTCCCTGGAGTCTGCACTTCCATTTGGAAAGCCCACAATCTCAGAATAAAACTACGGGAGCAGTGAGAAATAATGAAATGATTCCTTTAACCACTTACAATTAAATACTTTGCATAAAAAAATCTCAAGGGTTTCATAAGCAAAATATAACTTATGTGGCTAAATGTAACGAGCACTGAAAAATGTCAGCACCAAAAAAAGTGTCACTTGTGTGAAATGTGACAAATGCATCTTTTGTTAGTGGCATTGTAACTGGATATTCTCAGTGCACCTTATATGCAGCCTGCACTCTCCTGCACTTTATCTGTGTATTATAGGCAGTGCACCTTATATGCAGCCTGCGCTCTCCTGCACTTTATCTGTGTATTATAGGCAGTGCACCTTATATGCAGCCTGCGCTCTCCTGCACTTTATCTGTGTATTATAGGCAGTGCACCTTATATGCAGCCTGTGCTCTCCTGCGCTTTATCTGTGTATTATAGGCAGTGCACCTTATATGCAGCCTGTGCTCTCCTGCACTTTATCTGTGTATTATAGGCAGTGCACCTTATATGCAGCCTGCACTCTCCTGCACTTTATCTGTGTATTATAGGCAGTGCACCTTATATGCAGCCTGCGCTCTCCTGCACTTTATCTGTGTATTATAGGCAGTGCACATTATATGCAGCCTGCGCTCTCCTGCGCTTTATCTGTGTATTATAGGCAGTGCACCTTATATGCAGCCTGTGCTCTCCTGCACTTTATCTGTGTATTATAGGCAGTGCACCTTATATGCAGCCTGCACTCTCCTGCACTTTATCTGTGTATTATAGGCAGTGCACCTTATATGCAGCCTGTGCTCTCCTGCACATTATCTGTGCATTATAGGCAGTGCACCTTATATGCAGCCTTCGCATTATCTGTGTATTATAGGCAGTGCACATTATATGCAGCCTGCGCTCTCCTGCACTTTATCTGTGTATTATAGGCAGTGCACCTTATATGCAGCCTGCGCTCTCCTGCACTTTATCTGTGTATTATAGGCAGTGCACCTTATATGCAGCCTGCGCTCTCCTGCACTTTATCTGTGTATTATAGGCAGTGCACATTATATGCAGCCTGCGCTCTCCTGCACTTTATCTGTGTATTATAGGCAGTGCACCTTATATGCAGCCTGCGCTCTCCTGCACTTTATCTGTGTATTATAGGCAGTGCACATTATATGCAGCCTGCGCTCTCCTGCACTTTATCTGTGTATTATAGGCAGTGCACCTTATATGCAGCCTGCGCTCTCCTGCACTTTATCTGTGTATTATAGGCAGTGCACATTATATGCACCCTGCGCTCTCCTGCACTTTATCTGTGTATTATAGGCAGTGCACATTATATGCAGCCTGCACTCTCCTGCACTTTATCTGTGTATTATAGGCAGTGCACCTTATATGCAGCCTGCACTCTCCTGCGCTTTATCTGTGTATTATAGGCAGTGCACATTATATGCAGCCTGCGCTCTCCTGCGCTTTATCTGTGTATTATAGGCAGTGCACCTTATATGCAGCCTGCGCTCTCCTGCACTTTATCTGTGTATTATAGGCAGTGCACCTTATATTCAGCCTGCACTCTCCTGCACTTTATCTGTGTATTATAGGCAGTGCACATTATATGCAGCCTGCGCTCTCCTGCGCTTTATCTGTGTATTATAGGCAGTGCACATTATATGCAGCCTGCACTCTCCTGCACTTTATCTGTGTATTATAGGCAGTGCACCTTATATGCAGCCTGCACTCTCCTGCGCTTTATCTGTGTATTATAGGCAGTGCACCTTATATGCAGCCTGTGCTCTCCTGCACTTTATCTGTGTATTATAGGCAGTGCACATTATATGCAGCCTACACTTTATCTGTGTATTATAGGCAGTGCACATTATATGCAGCCTGCGCTCTCCTGCGCTTTATCTGTGTATAATAGGCAGTGCACATTATATGCAGCCTGCGCTCTCCTGCACTTTATCTGTGTATTATAGCCAGTGCACCTTATATGCAGCCTACGCTCTCTTGCACTTTATCTGTGTATTATAGGCAGTGCACCTTATATGCAGCCTGCGCTCTCCTGCACGTTATCTGTGTATTATAGGCAGTGCACCTTATATGCAGCCTGCGCTCTCCTGCACTTTATCTGTGTATTATAGGCAGTGCACATTATATGCAGCCTGCGCTCTCCTGCGCTTTATCTGTGTATTATAGGCAGTGCACATTATATGCAGCCTGCACTCTCCTGCACTTTATCTGTGTATTATAGGCAGTGCACCTTATATGCAGCCTGCACTCTCCTGCGCTTTATCTGTGTATTATAGCCAGTGCACCTTATATGCAGCCTACGCTCTCTTGCACTTTATCTGTGTATTATAGGCAGTGCACCTTATATGCAGCCTGCGCTCTCCTGCACGTTATCTGTGTATTATAGGCAGTGCACCTTATATGCAGCCTGCGCTCTCCTGCACTTTATCTGTGTATTATAGGCAGTGCACATTATATGCAGCCTGCGCTCTCCTGCGCTTTATCTGTGTATTATAGGCAGTGCACATTATATGCAGCCTGCGCTCTCCTGCGCTTTATCTGTGTATTATAGGCAGTGCACATTATATGCAGCCTGCACTCTCCTGCACTTTATCTGTGTATTATAGGCAGTGCACCTTATATGCAGCCTGCACTCTCCTGCGCTTTATCTGTGTATTATAGGCAGTGCACCTTATATGCAGCCTGTGCTCTCCTGCACCTTATCTGTGTATTATAGGCAGTGCACATTATATGCAGCCTACACTTTATCTGTGTATTATAGGCAGTGCACATTATATGCAGCCTGCGCTCTCCTGCGCTTTATCTGTGTATAATAGGCAGTGCACATTATATGCAGCCTGTGCTCTCCTGCACTTTATCTGTGTATTATAGCCAGTGCACCTTATATGCAGCCTACGCTCTCTTGCACTTTATCTGTGTATTATAGGCAGTGCACCTTATATGCAGCCTGCGCTCTCCTGCACTTTATCTGTGTATTATAGGCAGTGCACCTTATATGCAGCCTGCGCTCTCCTGCACGTTATCTGTGTATTATAGGCAGTGCACCTTATATGCAGCCTGCGCTCTCCTGCACTTTATCTGTGTATTATAGGCAGTGCACCTTATATGCAGCCTGCGCTCTCCTGCACTTTATCTGTGTATTATAGGCAGTGCACCTTATATGCAGCCTGCGCTCTCCTGCACTTTATCTGTGTATTATAGGCAGTGCACCTTATATGCAGCCTGTGCTCTCCTGCGCTTTATCTGTGTATTATAGGCAGTGCACCTTATATGCAGCCTGTGCTCTCCTGCACTTTATCTGTGTATTATAGGCAGTGCACCTTATATGCAGCCTGCACTCTCCTGCACTTTATCTGTGTATTATAGGCAGTGCACCTTATATGCAGCCTGCGCTCTCCTGCACTTTATCTGTGTATTATAGGCAGTGCACATTATATGCAGCCTGCGCTCTCCTGCGCTTTATCTGTGTATTATAGGCAGTGCACCTTATATGCAGCCTGTGCTCTCCTGCACTTTATCTGTGTATTATAGGCAGTGCACCTTATATGCAGCCTGCACTCTCCTGCACTTTATCTGTGTATTATAGGCAGTGCACCTTATATGCAGCCTGTGCTCTCCTGCACATTATCTGTGCATTATAGGCAGTGCACCTTATATGCAGCCTGCGCATTATCTGTGTATTATAGGCAGTGCACATTATATGCAGCCTGCGCTCTCCTGCACTTTATCTGTGTATTATAGGCAGTGCACCTTATATGCAGCCTGCGCTCTCCTGCACTTTATCTGTGTATTATAGGCAGTGCACATTATATGCAGCCTGCGCTCTCCTGCACTTTATCTGTGTATTATAGGCAGTGCACCTTATATGCAGCCTGCGCTCTCCTGCACTTTATCTGTGTATTATAGGCAGTGCACATTATATGCACCCTGCGCTCTCCTGCACTTTATCTGTGTATTATAGGCAGTGCACATTATATGCAGCCTGCACTCTCCTGCACTTTATCTGTGTATTATAGGCAGTGCACCTTATATGCAGCCTGCACTCTCCTGCGCTTTATCTGTGTATTATAGGCAGTGCACCTTATATGCAGCCTGTGCTCTCCTGCGCTTTATCTGTGTATTATAGGCAGTGCACCTTATATGCAGCCTGTGCTCTCCTGCACTTTATCTGTGTATTATAGGCAGTGCACCTTATATGCAGCCTGCACTCTCCTGCACTTTATCTGTGTATTATAGGCAGTGCACCTTATATGCAGCCTGCGCTCTCCTGCACTTTATCTGTGTATTATAGGCAGTGCACATTATATGCAGCCTGCGCTCTCCTGCGCTTTATCTGTGTATTATAGGCAGTGCACCTTATATGCAGCCTGTGCTCTCCTGCACTTTATCTGTGTATTATAGGCAGTGCACCTTATATGCAGCCTGCACTCTCCTGCACTTTATCTGTGTATTATAGGCAGTGCACCTTATATGCAGCCTGTGCTCTCCTGCACATTATCTGTGCATTATAGGCAGTGCACCTTATATGCAGCCTGCGCATTATCTGTGTATTATAGGCAGTGCACATTATATGCAGCCTGCGCTCTCCTGCACTTTATCTGTGTATTATAGGCAGTGCACCTTATATGCAGCCTGCGCTCTCCTGCACTTTATCTGTGTATTATAGGCAGTGCACCTTATATGCAGCCTGCGCTCTCCTGCACTTTATCTGTGTATTATAGGCAGTGCACATTATATGCAGCCTGCGCTCTCCTGCACTTTATCTGTGTATTATAGGCAGTGCACCTTATATGCAGCCTGCGCTCTCCTGCACTTTATCTGTGTATTATAGGCAGTGCACATTATATGCAGCCTGCGCTCTCCTGCACTTTATCTGTGTATTATAGGCAGTGCACATTATATGCAGCCTGCAGCTCTCCTGCACTTTATCTGTGTATTATAGGCAGTGCACCTTATATGCAGCCTGCACTCTCCTGCGCTTTATCTGTGTATTATAGGCAGTGCACATTATATGCAGCCTGCGCTCTCCTGCGCTTTATCTGTGTATTATAGGCAGTGCACCTTATATGCAGCCTGCGCTCTCCTGCACTTTATCTGTGTATTATAGGCAGTGCACCTTATATTCAGCCTGCACTCTCCTGCACTTTATCTGTGTATTATAGGCAGTGCACATTATATGCAGCCTGCGCTCTCCTGCGCTTTATCTGTGTATTATAGGCAGTGCACATTATATGCAGCCTGCACTCTCCTGCACTTTATCTGTGTATTATAGGCAGTGCACCTTATATGCAGCCTGCACTCTCCTGCGCTTTATCTGTGTATTATAGGCAGTGCACCTTATATGCAGCCTGTGCTCTCCTGCACTTTATCTGTGTATTATAGGCAGTGCACATTATATGCAGCCTACACTTTATCTGTGTATTATAGGCAGTGCACATTATATGCAGCCTGCGCTCTCCTGCGCTTTATCTGTGTATAATAGGCAGTGCACATTATATGCAGCCTGCTCCCTCCTGCACTTTATCTGTGTATTATAGCCAGTGCACCTTATATGCAGCCTACGCTCTCTTGCACTTTATCTGTGTATTATAGGCAGTGCACCTTATATGCAGCCTGCGCTCTCCTGCACTTTATCTGTGTATTATAGGCAGTGCACCTTATATGCAGCCTGCGCTCTCCTGCACTTTATCTGTGTATTATAGGCAGTGCACCTTATATGCAGCCTGCGCTCTCCTGCACTTTATCTGTGTATTATAGGCAGTGCACATTATATGCAGCCTGCGCTCTCCTGCGCTTTATCTGTGTATTATAGGCAGTGCACATTATATGCAGCCTGCACTCTCCTGCACTTTATCTGTGTATTATAGGCAGTGCACCTTATATGCAGCCTGCGCTCTCCTGCGCTTTATCTGTGTATTATAGGCAGTGCACCTTATATGCAGCCTGTGCTCTCCTGCACTTTATCTGTGTATTATAGGCAGTGCACATTATATGCAGCCTACACTTTATCTGTGTATTATAGGCAGTGCACATTATATGCACCCTGCGCTCTCCTGCGCTTTATCTGTGTATAATAGGCAGTGCACATTATATGCAGCCTGCGCTCTCCTGCACTTTATCTGTGTATTATAGCCAGTGCACCTTATATGCAGCCTACGCTCTCTTGCACTTTATCTGTGTATTATAGGCAGTGCACCTTATATGCAGCCTGCGCTCTCCTGCACTTTATCTGTGTATTATAGGCAGTGCACCTTATATGCAGCCTGCGCTCTCCTGCACGTTATCTGTGTATTATAGGCAGTGCACCTTATATGCAGCCTGCGCTCTCCTGCACTTTATCTGTGTATTATAGGCAGTGCACCTTATATGCAGCCTGCGCTCTCCTGCACTTTATCTGTGTATTATAGGCAGTGCACCTTATATGCAGCCTGCGCTCTCCTGCACTTTATCTGTGTATTATAGGCAGTGCACATTATATGCAGCCTGCGCTCTCCTGAACTTTATCTGTGTATTATAGGCAGTGCACATTATATGCAGCCTGTGCTCTCCTGCACTTTATCTGTGTATTATAGGCAGTGCACCTTATATGCAGCCTGCGCTCTCCTGCACTTTATCTGTGTATTATAGGCAGTGCACCTTATATGCAGCCTGCGCTCTCCTGCACTTTATCTGTGTATTATAGGCAGTGCACATTATATGCAGCCTGCGCTCTCCTGCACTTTATCTGTGTATTATAGGCAGTGCACATTATATGCAGCCTGCGCTCTCCTGCACTTTATCTGTGTATTATAGGCAGTGCACCTTATATGCAGCCTGCACTCTCCTGCACTTTATCTGTGTATTATAGGCAGTGCACATTATATGCAGCCTGCGCTCTCCTGCGCTTTA
This sequence comes from Bombina bombina, assembly GCF_027579735.1. NCBI lineage: Eukaryota > Metazoa > Chordata > Amphibia > Anura > Bombinatoridae > Bombina > Bombina bombina. Next base: position 151,218,457 of record NC_069510.1, on the reverse strand, counting down.
TCTGTGTATTATAGGCAGTGCACCTTATATGCAGCCTGCGCTCTCCTGCACTTTATCTGTGTATTATAGGCAGTGCACCTTATATTCAGCCTGCACTCTCCTGCACTTTATCTGTGTATTATAGGCAGTGCACATTATATGCAGCCTGCGCTCTCCTGCGCTTTATCTGTGTATTATAGGCAGTGCACATTATATGCAGCCTGCACTCTCCTGCACTTTATCTGTGTATTATAGGCAGTGCACCTTATATGCAGCCTGCGCTCTCCTGCGCTTTATCTGTGTATTATAGGCAGTGCACCTTATATGCAGCCTGTGCTCTCCTGCACTTTATCTGTGTATTATAGGCAGTGCACATTATATGCAGCCTACACTTTATCTGTGTATTATAGGCAGTGCACATTATATGCACCCTGCGCTCTCCTGCGCTTTATCTGTGTATAATAGGCAGTGCACATTATATGCAGCCTGCACTCTCCTGCACTTTATCTGTGTATTATAGCCAGTGCACCTTATATGCAGCCTACGCTCTCTTGCACTTTATCTGTGTATTATAGGCAGTGCACCTTATATGCAGCCTGCGCTCTCCTGCACTTTATCTGTGTATTATAGGCAGTGCACCTTATATGCAGCCTGTGCTCTCCTGCACTTTATCTGTGAATTATAGGCAGTGCACCTTATATGCAGCCTGCGCTCTCCTGCACTTTATCTGTGTATTATAGGCAGTGCACCTTATATGCAGCCTGCGCTCTCCTGCACTTTATCTGTGTATTATAGGCAGTGCACCTTATATGCAGCCTGCACTCTCCTGCGCTTTATCTGTGTACTATAGGCAGTGCACATTATATGCAGCCTGCGCTCTCCTGCACTTTATCTGTGTATTATAGCCAGTGCACCTTATATGCAGCCTACGCTCTCTTGCACTTTATCTGTGTATTATAGGCAGTGCACCTTATATGCAGCCTGCGCTCTCCTGCACTTTATCTGTGTATTATAGGCAGTGCACCTTATATGCAGCCTGAGCTCTCCTGCACTTTATCTGTGAATTATAGGCAGTGCACCTTATATGCAGCCTGCGCTCTCCTGCACTTTATCTGTGTATTATAGGCAGTGCACCTTATATGCAGCCTGCACTCTCCTGCACTTTATCTGTGTATTATAGGCAGTGCACATTATATGCAGCCTGCACTCTCCTGCACTTTATCTGTGTATTATAGGCAGTGCACATTATATGCAGCCTGCGCTCTCCTGCACTTTATCTGTGTATTATAGCCAGTGCACCTTATATGCAGCCTACACTCTCTTGCACTTTATCTGTGTATTATAGGCAGTGCACCTTATATGCAGCCTGCATTCTCCTGCACTTTATCTGTGTATTATAGGCAGTGCACCTTATATGCAGCCTGTGCTCTCCTGCACTTTATCTGTGAATTATAGGCAGTGCACCTTATATGCAGCCTGCGCTCTCCTGCACTTTATCTGTGTATTATAGGCAGTGCACCTTATATGCAGCCTGCGCTCTCCTGCACTTTATCTCTGTATTATAGGCAGTGCACCTTATATGCAGCCTGCACTCTCCTGCACTTTATCTCTGTATTATAGGCAGTGCACCTTATATGCAGCCTGCACTCTCCTGCACTTTATCTGTGTATTATAGGCAGTGCACATTATATGCAGCCTGCGCTCTCCTGCACTTTATCTGGTTATTATAGCCAGTGCACCTTGTATGCAGCCTGCGCTCTCCTGCACTTTATCTGTGTATTATAGGCAGTGCACATTATATGCAGCCTGCGCTCTCCTGCACTTTATCTGTGTATTATAGGCAGTGCACATTATATGCAGCCTGCGCTCTCCTGCACTTTATCTGTGTATTATAGGCAGTGCACCTTATATGCAGCCTGCACTCTCCTGCGCTTTATCTGTGTATTATAGGCAGTGCACATTATATGCAGCCTGCGCTCTCCTGCGCTTTATCTGTGTATTATAGGCAGTGCACCTTATATGCAGCCTGCGCTCTCCTGCACTTTATCTGTGTATTATAGGCAGTGCACCTTATATTCAGCCTGCACTCTCCTGCACTTTATCTGTGTATTATAGGCAGTGCACATTATATGCAGCCTGCGCTCTCCTGCGCTTTATCTGTGTATTATAGGCAGTGCACATTATATGCAGCCTGCACTCTCCTGCACTTTATCTGTGTATTATAGGCAGTGCACCTTATATGCAGCCTGCGCTCTCCCTGCGCTTTATCTGTGTATTATAGGCAGTGCACCTTATATGCAGCCTGTGCTCTCCTGCACTTTATCTGTGTATTATAGGCAGTGCACATTATATGCAGCCTACACTTTATCTGTGTATTATAGGCAGTGCACATTATATGCAGCCTGCGCTCTCCTGCGCTTTATCTGTGTATAATAGGCAGTGCACATTATATGCAGCCTGCGCTCTCCTGCACTTTATCTGTGTATTATAGCCAGTGCACCTTATATGCAGCCTACGCTCTCTTGCACTTTATCTGTGTATTATAGGCAGTGCACCTTATATGCAGCCTGCGCTCTCCTGCACTTTATCTGTGTATTATAGGCAGTGCACCTTATATGCAGCCTGTGCTCTCCTGCACTTTATCTGTGAATTATAGGCAGTGCACCTTATATGCAGCCCGCGCTCTCCTGCACTTTATCTGTGTATTATAGGCAGTGCACCTTATATGCAGCCTGCGCTCTCCTGCACTTTATCTGTGTATTATAGGCAGTGCACCTTATATGCAGCCTGCACTCTCCTGCACTTTATCTGTGTATTATAGGCAGTGCACATTATATGCAGCCTGCGCTCTCCTGCACTTTATCTGTGTATTATAGCCAGTGCACCTTATATGCAGCCTACGCTCTCTTGCACTTTATCTGTGTATTATAGGCAGTGCACCTTATATGCAGCCTGCGCTCTCCTGCACTTTATCTGTGTATTATAGGCAGTGCACCTTATATGCAGCCTGTGCTCTCCTGCACTTTATCTGTGAATTATAGGCAGTGCACCTTATATGCAGCCTGCGCTCTCCTGCACTTTATCTGTGTATTATAGGCAGTGCACCTTATATGCAGCCTGCGCTCTCCTGCACTTTATCTGTGTATTATAGGCAGTGCACATTATATGCAGCCTGCACTCTCCTGCACTTTATCTGTGTATTATAGGCAGTGCACATTATATGCAGCCTGCGCTCTCCTGCACTTTATCTGTGTATTATAGCCAGTGCACCTTATATGCAGCCTACACTCTCTTGCACTTTATCTGTGTATTATAGGCAGTGCACATTATATGCAGCCTGCGCTCTCCTGCGCTTTATCTGTGTATTATAGGCAGTGCACCTTATATGCAGCCTGCGCTCTCCTGCACTTTATCTGTGTATTATAGGCAGTGCACCTTATATTCAGCCTGCACTCTCCTGCACTTTATCTGTGTATTATAGGCAGTGCACATTATATGCAGCCTGCGCTCTCCTGCGCTTTATCTGTGTATTATAGGCAGTGCACATTATATGCAGCCTGCACTCTCCTGCACTTTATCTGTGTATTATAGGCAGTGCACCTTATATGCAGCCTGCGCTCTCCTGCGCTTTATCTGTGTATTATAGGCAGTGCACCTTATATGCAGCCTGTGCTCTCCTGCACTTTATCTGTGTATTATAGGCAGTGCACATTATATGCAGCCTACACTTTATCTGTGTATTATAGGCAGTGCACATTATATGCAGCCTGCGCTCTCCTGCGCTTTATCTGTGTATAATAGGCAGTGCACATTATATGCAGCCTGCACTCTCCTGCACTTTATCTGTGTATTATAGCCAGTGCACCTTATATGCAGCCTACGCTCTCTTGCACTTTATCTGTGTATTATAGGCAGTGCACCTTATATGCAGCCTGCGCTCTCCTGCACTTTATCTGTGTATTATAGGCAGTGCACCTTATATGCAGCCTGTGCTCTCCTGCACTTTATCTGTGAATTATAGGCAGTGCACCTTATATGCAGCCCGCGCTCTCCTGCACTTTATCTGTGTATTATAGGCAGTGCACCTTATATGCAGCCTGCGCTCTCCTGCACTTTATCTGTGTATTATAGGCAGTGCACCTTATATGCAGCCTGCACTCTCCTGCACTTTATCTGTGTATTATAGGCAGTGCACATTATATGCAGCCTGCGCTCTCCTGCACTTTATCTGTGTATTATAGCCAGTGCACCTTATATGCAGCCTACGCTCTCTTGCACTTTATCTGTGTATTATAGGCAGTGCACATTATATGCAGCCTGCGCTCTCCTGCACTTTATCTGTGTATTATAGGCAGTGCACCTTATATGCAGCCTGTGCTCTCCTGCACTTTATCTGTGAATTATAGGCAGTGCACCTTATATGCAGCCTGCGCTCTCCTGCACTTTATCTGTGTATTATAGGCAGTGCACCTTATATGCAGCCTGCGCTCTCCTGCACTTTATCTGTGTATTATAGGCAGTGCACATTATATGCAGCCTGCACTCTCCTGCACTTTATCTGTGTATTATAGGCAGTGCACATTATATGCAGCCTGCGCTCTCCTGCACTTTATCTGTGTATTATAGCCAGTGCACCTTATATGCAGCCTACACTCTCTTGCACTTTATCTGTGTATTATAGGCAGTGCACCTTATATGCAGCCTGCGCTCTCCTGCACTTTATCTGTGTATTATAGGCAGTGCACCTTATATGCAGCCTGTGCTCTCCTGCACTTTATCTGTGAATTATAGGCAGTGCACCTTATATGCAGCCTGCGCTCTCCTGCACTTTATCTGTGTATTATAGGCAGTGCACCTTATATGCAGCCTGCGCTCTCCTGCACTTTATCTCTGTATTATAGGCAGTGCACATTATATGCAGCCTGCACTCTCCTGCACTTTATCTCTGTATTATAGGCAGTGCACCTTATATGCAGCCTGCACTCTCCTGCACTTTATCTGTGTATTATAGGCAGTGCACATTATATGCAGCCTGCGCTCTCCTGCACTTTATCTGGTTATTATAGCCAGTGCACCTTGTATGCAGCCTACGCTCTCCTGCACTTTATCTGTGTATTATAGGCAGTGCACCTTATATGCAGCCTGCGCTCTCCTGCACTTTATCTGTGTATTATAGGCAGTGCACCTTATATGCAGCCTGCGCTCTCCTGCACTTTATCTGTGTATTATAGGCAGTGCACCTTATATGCAGCCTGCGCTCTCCTGCACTTTATCTGTGTATTATAGGCAGTGCACATTATATGCAGCCTGCACTTTATCTGTGTATTATAGGCAGTGCACATTATATGCAGCCTGCGCTCTCCTGCACTTAATTTGTGTATTATAGGCAGTGCACATTATATGCAGCCTGCGCTTTATCTGTGTATTATAGGCAGTGCACATTATATGCAGCCTGCGCTCTCCTGCACTTTATCTGTGTATTATAGGCAGTGCACCTTATATGCAGCCTGCGCTCTCCTGCACTTTATCTGTGTATTATAGGTAGTGCACCTTATATTCAGCCTGCACTCTCCTGCACTTTATCTGTGTATTATAGGCAGTGCACCTTATATGCAGCCTGCGCTCTCCTGCACTTTATCTGTGTATTATAGGCAGTGCACCTTATATGCAGCCTGCGCTCTCCTGCACTTTATCTGTGTATTATAGGCAGTGCACCTTATATGCAGCCTGCGCTCTCCTGCACTTTATCTGTGTATTATAGGCAGTGCACATTATATGCAGCCTGCACTTTATCTGTGTATTATAGGCAGTGCACATTATATGCAGCCTGCGCTCTCCTGCGCTTTATTTGTGTATTATAGGCAGTGCACATTATATGCAGCCTGCGCTTTATCTGTGTATTATAGGCAGTGCACATTATATGCAGCCTGTGCTCTCCTGCACTTTATCTGTGTATTATAGGCAGTGCACCTTATATGCAGCCTGCGCTCTCCTGCACTTTATCTGTGTATTATAGGCAGTGCACCTTATATTCAGCCTGCACTCTCCTGCACTTTATCTGTGTATTATAGGCAGTGCACATTATATGCAGCCTGCACTCTCCTGCACTTTATCTGGTTATTATAGCCAGTGCACCTTGTATGCAGCCTGCGCTCTCCTGCACTTTATCTGTGTATTATAGGCAGTGCACATTATATGCAGCCTGCGCTCTCCTGCACTTTATCTGTGTATTATAGGCAGTGCACATTATATGCAGCCTGCGCTCTCCTGCACTTTATCTGTGTATTATAGGCAGTGCACCTTATATGCAGCCTGCACTCTCCTGCGCTTTATCTGTGTATTATAGGCAGTGCACATTATATGCAGCCTGCGCTCTCCTGCGCTTTATCTGTGTATTATAGGCAGTGCACCTTATATGCAGCCTGCGCTCTCCTGCACTTTATCTGTGTATTATAGGCAGTGCACCTTATATTCAGCCTGCACTCTCCTGCACTTTATCTGTGTATTATAGGCAGTGCACATTATATGCAGCCTGCGCTCTCCTGCGCTTTATCTGTGTATTATAGGCAGTGCACATTATATGCAGCCTGCACTCTCCTGCACTTTATCTGTGTATTATAGGCAGTGCACCTTATATGCAGCCTGCGCTCTCCTGCGCTTTATCTGTGTATTATAGGCAGTGCACCTTATATGCAGCCTGTGCTCTCCTGCACTTTATCTGTGTATTATAGGCAGTGCACATTATATGCAGCCTACACTTTATCTGTGTATTATAGGCAGTGCACATTATATGCAGCCTGCGCTCTCCTGCGCTTTATCTGTGTATAATAGGCAGTGCACATTATATGCAGCCTGCGCTCTCCTGCACTTTATCTGTGTATTATAGCCAGTGCACCTTATATGCAGCCTATGCTCTCTTGCACTTTATCTGTGTATTATAGGCAGTGCACCTTATATGCAGCCTGCGCTCTCCTGCACTTTATCTGTGTATTATAGGCAGTGCACCTTACATGCAGCCTGTGCTCTCCTGCACTTTATCTGTGAATTATAGGCAGTGCACCTTATATGCAGCCCGCGCTCTCCTGCACTTTATCTGTGTATTATAGGCAGTGCACCTTATATGCAGCCTGCGCTCTCCTGCACTTTATCTGTGTATTATAGGCAGTGCACCTTATATGCAGCCTGCACTCTCCTGCGCTTTATCTGTGTATTATAGGCAGTGCACATTATATGCAGCCTGCGCTCTCCTGCACTTTATCTGTGTATTATAGCCAGTGCACCTTATATGCAGCCTACGCTCTCTTGCACTTTATCTGTGTATTATAGGCAGTGCACCTTATATGCAGCCTGCGCTCTCCTGCACTTTATCTGTGTATTATAGGCAGTGCACCTTATATGCAGCCTGCGCTCTCCTGCACTTTATCTGTGAATTATAGGCAGTGCACCTTATATGCAGCCTGCGCTCTCCTGCACTTTATCTGTGTATTATAGGCAGTGCACCTTATATGCAGCCTGCGCTCTCCTGCACTTTATCTGTGTATTATAGGCAGTGCACATTATATGCAGCCTGCACTCTCCTGCACTTTATCTGTGTATTATAGGCAGTGCACATTATATGCAGCCTGCGCTCTCCTGCACTTTATCTGTGTATTATAGCCAGTGCACCTTATATGCAGCCTACACTCTCTTGCACTTTATCTGTGTATTATAGGCAGTGCACATTATATGCAGCCTGCGCTCTCCTGCGCTTTATCTGTGTATTATAGGCAGTGCACCTTATATGCAGCCTGCGCTCTCCTGCACTTTATCTGTGTATTATAGGCAGTGCACCTTATATTCAGCCTGCACTCTCCTGCACTTTATCTGTGTATTATAGGCAGTGCACATTATATGCAGCCTGCGCTCTCCTGCGCTTTATCTGTGTATTATAGGCAGTGCACATTATATGCAGCCTGCACTCTCCTGCACTTTATCTGTGTATTATAGGCAGTGCACCTTATATGCAGCCTGCGCTCTCCTGCGCTTTATCTGTGTATTATAGGCAGTGCACCTTATATGCAGCCTGTGCTCTCCTGCACTTTATCTGTGTATTATAGGCAGTGCACATTATATGCAGCCTACACTTTATCTGTGTATTATAGGCAGTGCACATTATATGCAGCCTGCGCTCTCCTGCGCTTTATCTGTGTATAATAGGCAGTGCACATTATATGCAGCCTGCACTCTCCTGCACTTTATCTGTGTATTATAGCCAGTGCACCTTATATGCAGCCTACGCTCTCTTGCACTTTATCTGTGTATTATAGGCAGTGCACCTTATATGCAGCCTGCGCTCTCCTGCACTTTATCTGTGTATTATAGGCAGTGCACCTTATATGCAGCCTGTGCTCTCCTGCACTTTATCTGTGAATTATAGGCAGTGCACCTTATATGCAGCCCGCGCTCTCCTGCACTTTATCTGTGTATTATAGGCAGTGCACCTTATATGCAGCCTGCGCTCTCCTGCACTTTATCTGTGTATTATAGGCAGTGCACCTTATATGCAGCCTGCACTCTCCTGCGCTTTATCTGTGTATTATAGGCAGTGCACATTATATGCAGCCTGCGCTCTCCTGCACTTTATCTGTGTATTATAGCCAGTGCACCTTATATGCAGCCTACGCTCTCTTGCACTTTATCTGTGTATTATAGGCAGTGCACCTTATATGCAGCCTGCGCTCTCCTGCACTTTATCTGTGTATTATAGGCAGTGCACCTTATATGCAGCCTGTGCTCTCCTGCACTTTATCTGTGTATTATAGGCAGTGCACCTTATATGCAGCCTGCGCTCTCCTGCACTTTATCTGTGTATTATAGGCAGTGCACCTTATATGCAGCCTGCGCTCTCCTGCACTTTATCTGTGTATTATAGGCAGTGCACATTATATGCAGCCTGCACTCTCCTGCACTTTATCTGTGTATTATAGGCAGTGCACATTATATGCAGCCTGCGCTCTCCTGCACTTTATCTGTGTATTATAGCCAGTGCACCTTATATGCAGCCTACACTCTCTTGCACTTTATCTGTGTATTATAGGCAGTGCACCTTATATGCAGCCTGCGCTCTCCTGCACTTTATCTGTGTATTATAGGCAGTGCACCTTATATGCAGCCTGTGCTCTCCTGCACTTTATCTGTGAATTATAGGCAGTGCACCTTATATGCAGCCTGCGCTCTCCTGCACTTTATCTGTGTATTATAGGCAGTGCACCTTATATGCAGGATGCGCTCTCCTGCACTTTATCTCTGTATTATAGGCAGTGCACATTATATGCAGCCTGCACTCTCCTGCACTTTATCTCTGTATTATAGGCAGTGCACCTTATATGCAGCCTGCACTCTCCTGCACTTTATCTGTGTATTATAGGCAGTGCACATTATATGCAGCCTGCGCTCTCCTGCACTTTATCTGGTTATTATAGCCAGTGCACCTTGTATGCAGCCTACGCTCTCCTGCACTTTATCTGTGTATTATAGGCAGTGCACCTTATATGCAGCCTGCGCTCTCCTGCACTTTATCTGTGTATTATAGGCAGTGCACCTTATATGCAGCCTGCGCTCTCCTGCACTTTATCTGTGTATTATAGGCAGTGCACCTTATATGCAGCCTGCGCTCTCCTGCACTTTATCTGTGTATTATAGGCAGTGCACATTATATGCAGCCTGCACTTTATCTGTGTATTATAGGCAGTGCACATTATATGCAGCCTGCGCTCTCCTGCACTTAATTTGTGTATTATAGGCAGTGCACATTATATGCAGCCTGCGCTTTATCTGTGTATTATAGGCAGTGCACATTATATGCAGCCTGCGCTCTCCTGCACTTTATCTGTGTATTATAGGCAGTGCACCTTATATGCAGCCTGCGCTATTCCTGCACTTTATCTGTGTATTATAGGTAGTGCACCTTATATTCAGCCTGCACTCTCCTGCACTTTATCTGTGTATTATAGGCAGTGCACCTTATATGCAGCCTGCGCTCTCCTGCACTTTATCTGTGTATTATAGGCAGTGCACCTTATATGCAGCCTGCGCTCTCCTGCACTTTATCTGTGTATTATAGGCAGTGCACCTTATATGCAGCCTGCGCTCTCCTGCACTTTATCTGTGTATTATAGGCAGTGCACATTATATGCAGCCTGCACTTTATCTGTGTATTATAGGCAGTGCACATTATATGCAGCCTGCGCTCTCCTGCGCTTTATTTGTGTATTATAGGGCAGTGCACATTATATGCAGCCTGCGCTTTATCTGTGTATTATAGGCAGTGCACATTATATGCAGCCTGTGCTCTCCTGCACTTTATCTGTGTATTATAGGCAGTGCACCTTATATGCAGCCTGCGCTCTCCTGCACTTTATCTGTGTATTATAGGCAGTGCACCTTATATTCAGCCTGCACTCTCCTGCACTTTATCTGTGTATTATAGGCAGTGCACATTATATGCAGCCTGCGCTCTCCTGCACTTTATCTGTGTATTATAGGCAGTGCACATTATATGCAGCCTGCGCTCTTCTGCACTTTATCTGTCTATTATAGATAGTGCACATTATATGCAGCCTGCGCTCTCCTGCACTTTATCTGTGTATTATAGG
>NC_069510.1:151177844-151200344 GCF_027579735.1 Bombina bombina | reverse complement strand
TGCTGCATTGGAAACAATGTAATTCAGAGGTTTTCTGTGGGAAAACAAGCCTCTGGGTCTGTATAGATTTGTCAATAAACTACGCAATGAGTTATTTTTTCTATATTTTGTGTGTAGTGGAGGATTTTAAACTCGCCTTTTATCTCCCACTAATTTAAAATGTTGTTGTATTCTGCCTGGAATCAACTTCACCCAGCAGTGATTCTAACCTTCTCCCAGCTGATGAGTGGCAATAACCATGAAACAGTCTGTCCTGGGATGGTTATGAATCACTGCACTAACCCTAGCTAAGTTTATAAGCTGTGTGAACAGCGATACTTTGGCGTAAAGGGAACCTGCTGAAAAGCAGACTGAAGTAAAAAGGTGTGTCATTGTGTACGTAATTTGCATATCTTACCCAGAATCCTTTGCTGCATTGGAAACAATGTAATTCAGAGGTTTTCTGTGTGAAAACAAGCCTCTGGGTCTGTCTAGATTTGTCAATGAACTACACAATTAGTTATTTTTTCTATATTTTGTGCGTAGTGGAGGATTTTAAACTCGCCTTTTATCTCCCCCTAATTTAAAATGTTGTTATATATATATTTAAAAAAGGACATTTTCTTCTATGTGAAAGACATTGGAATTTAAAGTATTCCTAACGCACCTTCGGGTTTAGCGCAGTTGATTTAGCGCAGTGTCGGGTTAGCACATGAGCAATTATTTTTTTTTTTCAGCACTCCCCATAGAAGTCTATGGGGAGAAGAAGTTAGCACGGCTCTGATAATCGAAGTCCTGAAGCTAGCGCACCTGAGTATTTCGCTATCACACTAACTTTTTACTTTTAACTTGTTATACGATTGCTAATGCAGCCACACTCAGGGGTCAAGTTGAGCGGGAATGCATGGGAACGGAGTTCCTGCACTACTTTTGCAGGAGGAACTAAGTTCCCTCTGGAGAGAGAACAGAAACGCTTCAGTAAACACTGCTGGTGGTGGGAAGAGCTGGAACACAGTCTTGTTAGAGGGATAGTGAGATCCTCTAGTAATGGGCAGTAACACTTCCTACAATACACTAAATGAAAGCCTGTTAGCTGATCCGCTGTGTAATCACCCTGTACTGTGTGTAACACACGGTGCTTTCATTTCTGTGTGGCTTGCTCTGGAGGTATTTAGCTTCCCACAGCAGAAATAGGACTATTGCATCTTAAGTGGGTGAGACTCTGTGACAGAGGAGAAGTCTCAGGCCCAAAGGCAACCATTCAACCCATCATAGGATTTAATTTGCTTTTATTAAGCAACATGTATAGATTATATACATATAAATACTGTGTGGGTGTATATAAAACAATATTAATTGTGAGGGGGGTGGATGTCTTGGTGAGTTCCAACACTTTTTTTTGAAGTATGTGACTGGCCTGGCCACACTCATTTTTTACTTTAAGTACATTTAGCAAGCAAAAAAAAAAATGAAGCATGCCACTTGTAATCTGGGCCATTGGGTGAACCAGTGGCAAGGTATATAAGTGCAACCACCAATCAGTAGCTAGCTCTCAGTAGTCTATTGCGGCTTCTGAGCCTTCCTAGGTATGCTTCTTCAACAAAGAAAACCAAGAGCACAAAGCAAATTAGATAACTGTAAATTGGAAAGTTATATAAAATTGCACGTTCTATCTGAATTGTGATAGAATTGTGGGGGGTTTCATGTCTCTACACAAAATATATATATTTTTTTATTATTTTGTTAAATGTTTGTTTCTTCAGTTGTTTTTCTTGTAAATGGGATTAATACGTTTTTTTTGCTTCTGAGTACTGAGAATGTTATATAGAGCAAACATTAGACTGTACATAGGGGCCAATTTATCAATGTCCGCCAGACATCGCTGAATGCCGACAGCATACACTGTCGTTATTTAACATTGCACAAGCAGTTATGGTGAACTGCTTGTGCAATGGCGCGCCCTGCAGATTCGCGGTAAATCATCCACTAGCAGGGGGTGTCAATCAACCTGATCGTACACGATCGGGCGGATTGATGTCCGACGCCTCAGATGAGGCGTATGAGTTGAGGCTTCTTAACTCCTCTTTCCGGCGAGCCTGAAGGCTTGTGCAGAAACAGATGCATTGGGGCCGGTTGACGGTTTGTTAAATCAGCCCCATAGAGTCCACTGACCTTAAAGGGACATACAACACAATGTTTTTCTTTCATGATAAAGATAGTGGGGACTATTTACTATGGTGCAAGCGGATCATGTCCGCTGCACATCGATAAATGCTGATAGCATACGCTGTTGGTATTTATCATTGCACCAGCAGTTCTTGTGAACTGCTGGTGCAATGCCGCCCCCTGCAGATTCCCGACCAATCGCGGCCGCTAGCAGGGGCTGTCAATCAACCCAATCGTATTCGATTGGGTTGATTTCTGTCCATGGCCTCAGAGCAGGCGGACAGGTTATGGAGCAGCGGTCTTTAAAATCACAATCAAGCTCTAAACAACTTTCCAATTTCTTCTATTATCTAATTTGTTTTGTTCTCTTGGTATTCTTTGTTGAAGTGGATACCTAGGTAGGCTCAGGTGCTGCTGATTGGTGGCTGCACATATATGTCTCTTGCCATTGGCTTTCAGCTAGCTTCCAGTAGTGCATTACTGCTCCTTCCACAAAGGATACCTAGAGAATGAATCAAATGAGATAACAGAAGAAAATTGTAAAGTTGTTAAAATTCGTATTCTCTATCTGAATCATGGGTTTTGTGTCCCTTTAATATATTTTATAATCCATGGCACATCTTTGGGTTTTGTGTCCCTTTAATATATTTTATAATCCATGGCACATCTTTGGGTTTATTGTGTAGGCGGATCTAGGGCAGCATGAAACCAAAAATAAATCACTGATTTAATCAACATCTGTCGTTAATCTCCAGGTTTTAAAAGTGAAATGTGCGGCTCGGTAACAAAGGGGTTAATGTTTCTATTTTCTCCCCATCTTCTCAAGATGACAAAGGATCTGACCAAGTGTGAAAAGTAACACATTGTACATCCACTGCTGTTACTGAGAGGGTGACATTGACACAAATCAGCTACGGTGGGTTGATTAAAAATTCTGCACTGAGTAGCGCTCATCAGTATAGACGTAAAAACAAATTTATATATTAAAGGAAGATTAAGCTTTAAATATCCATATCAGGCATACGAAAGAGCACTATTTAAACACTCTAAAAACGTATCTTACATGAAAAACAGTTTATTTTGATTTTAAAGCTAACAGGAAGTGCATTTCTGTAGAACTGGACCCTAGGGACCAATTGCTCACTGGCTGATAAGTAGAAATCTCACTGCTTTATTAGTAGAAACTACAGTGAAATGCCTTACAAGCATACAGGAACTTCCATTTTGTAAAACAAATACAGGTATGCGCCACATAATGTCCAATTGAGCAATGTCCAACCGCATATATATGTCAGTGGTCCCATAAGGTTATAATAGAGTTCAGAAATCCTAATCGGAGAATGGGACGTAGCGGACATAACGAGACGTAGTGAAAGCAATACAGTACAAAGCGACTGTGATGCCAGGCGTATAATGGTAAAGTAAATATATAACCTATCATAAAGTGCATATGTCTTTATATAACAGTGTATGCTTCAAATCGTAGGGAGCGGCATCAAAACGTGCGTTTGATGTGTTGTAGCGTTATCTCTGTAATGCTCGTGGGATATTCCCCTATCAGACCAAACTTGGCCAGTAGTCTTCTTATCCCGGTATCAAGTAGAATGATAGGAAATATCCCAGAGCAGAGAGAGAGTTTGTAAATGAGGTAAGCAGTACTCACAGCAGGCAGGGCAGTACTCAGCGGCAACAGGAAGGTAATCCAGCAGTATGGCAGTTCAGGGGTAAACCAATAGAAGGACCAGGAACAGGCAGGAGACAGCAACAAAAAGATATCCAGCAGTATAACAGTTCAGGGGTAAACCAACAGAATGATCAGACAGGCAGAGTTCATCAACAGTTAAGAATGATCAGACAGGCAGAGTTCATCAACAGTTAAGCAATCCAGCAATGCAGAGGTTAAGGCAAGCAGAGTACTCAAAACAGGCAGAGTTCATCAACAGTAAAGCAGTCCAGCAATTCAGGGGTTAAGGCAAGCAGAGTAGTCAAAACAGGCAGAGTTCATCAATGGTAAAGCAATCCAGCAATGCAGAGTTTAAGGCAAGAAGAGAAGTCAAACAGGAAGAGTTCATCAACAGTTAAGCAATCCAGCAATTCAGGGGTTAAGGCAAGTAGTGTAGTCAAACAGGAAGAGTTCATCAACAGTTAAGCAATCCAGCAATGCAGAGTTTAAGGCAAGCAGTGTAGTCAAACAGGAAGAGTTCATCAACAGTTAAGCAATCCAGCAATTCAGGGATTAAGGCAAGCAGCGTAGTCAAACAGGCAGAGTTCATCAACAGTTAAGCAGTCCAGCAATTTAGGGGTTAAGGCAAGAAGAGAAGTCAAACAGGCAGAGTTCATCAACAGTTAAGCAGTCCAGCAATTTAGGGGTTAAGGCAAGAAGAGAAGTCAAACAGGCAGAGTTCATCAACAGTTAAGCAGTCCAGCAATTTAGGGGTTAAGGTAAGAAGAGAAGTCAAAACAGGCAGAGTTCATCAACGGTAAAGCAATCCAGCAATTCAGGGGTTAAGGCAAGCAGTGTAGTCAAACAGGCAGAGTTCATCAACAGTTAAGCAGTCCAGCAATTTAGGGGTTAAGGCAAGAAGAGAAGTCAAAACAGGCAGAGTTCAACAACGGTAAAGCAATCCAGCAATTCAGGGGTTAAGGCAAGCAGTGTAGTCAAACAGGCAGAGTTCATCAACAGTTAAGCAGTCCAGCAATTCCGGGGTTAAGGCAAGCAGTGTAGTCAAACAGGAAGAGTTCATCAACAGTTAAGCAATCCAGCAATGCAGAGTTTAAGGCAAGCAGCGTAGTCAAACAGGAAGAGTTCATCAACAGTTAAGCAATCCAGCAATTCAGGGGTTAAGGCAAGCAGCGTAGTCAAACAGGCAGAGTTCATCAACAGTTAAGCAGCCCAGCAATTTAGGGGTTAAGGAAAGAAGAGAAGTCAAACAGGCAGAGTTCATCAACAGTTAAGCAGTCCAGCAATTCAGGGGTTAAGGCAAGCAGTGTAGTCAAACAGGAAGAGTTCATCAACAGTTAAGCAATCCAGCAATGCAGAGTTTAAGACAAGCAGTGTAGTCAAACAGGCAGAGTTCATCAACAGTTAAGCAATCCAGCAATGCAGGGGTTAAGGCAAGCAGCGTAGTCAAACAGGCAGAGTTCAACAACAGTTAAGCAGTCCAGCAATTTAGGGGTTAAGGCAAGAAGAGAAGTCAAACAGGCAGAGTTCAACAACAGTGAATCAATCCAGCAATTCAGCACACAGTTATACAGCACCCAGGAGCACAAGAAGTAATACCTATACTTGGGCACAGCACTAAACAGCACCTTAGTCCCTTTTTCTCTTGGTGACCAGATGCTTAGGGTTAAGTGACAGATAACTTGGTGGCAGAACAGAGATGGAATGAAATGGCTATTAGGTTTAAAGATAGAGGCAATCCTGGTCCTTTGATAAGTAAAGAAAAAAAGAGGATTTTAGAGGAGAGAGCAGTCATTACTGAGAAAGAAAAGAAGCCACAGCGCATGGTTTGTGTCACACAATTTAATCCGTATAGTAAAGACATCTCTAAGATCATATAAAAGCATTGGAATGTTCTGATTGTAACCCTGATATTGTTGCCTTCAGGGATCCCCAATGATGGCCTATAAAAGAGTACCTAACTTGAAAGATAGGTTAGTAAAGAGTGATGTGGGATCAAGAAAAACACAGGGCCAGACGTATATAACTGCTAAAAATACTGGCACATTCCCGTGTTTGGGATGTGCTAGTTGTAATGCAGTAATTAAAGGCAAAGATTTTTTACATCCCTTAACAGGCAGAAAATTTTAAATCAGGGAACATTTCATGTGTGACTCATCCTATGTCATTTACCTAAAAAAATGCCCCTGTTCGAAGATTTATTTGGGTGAAACGACCAGAAAGGTGAGGGATAGGATGAGTCAACACAGGTCTAATATCCGTTGTGGGGATTTAAATCCCCTGTTTCCAGTCACTTTTTGGAGGCTGGGCACAGTATCAGTCAACTAAGGTGGCAAATAATTGATAGCATAGGTAGGTTATGTAGATGGGGCAATAGGGAACAATTGTTGAAACAAAAGGAATCCATTTGGATCCATAAGCTTAATACAATGATCCCTGTAGGTCTCAATAGGGAGTTCGATTTTGCTGTGTTTCTGTAGGGTTCAATAACCAATATAAGGTTTAATAATTAGAGGCTTCTATACTGTATAGGTATTTTTGTTATTAGGTTTGTTAATAGGTTTGTACATTTAAGGATTTAATAGAAGATTAAATATAAAGGCAATGTAACTTGTTAAAGTAAGATGTATTACTGTATGACACCCACTAGGTGGTGCTGTGTTATTGCAATTTAGATAAGTGTGTGAAGAGTTTTCCATATAAAGGCCCTGTACACACCTGTTGATCCTATGCATGATTAAGGGAATGGCTCCAGCAACGTTGCATTTGTTTGTACCCAAATAAATCTCTACATTTTTCTATAACGTTTGGTGCTGTGGATATGTGCAACATTGGTATACTTGGGCACAGGTGAGAGAGACTCAGGCCTTTACATAGGGAACACAGGGCGGGTGGTGATGATGTCATCACTGTGCTGCAGTTACACTGCCGTATCCCTAGCAACAGGAGGAGTGCCTCTGACCATGGCAACGGCCACAGCAGAGCAGAGGAGCAGCGTGACAGAGCCCCCTTCTCAAAGGGTACCTCCGGGACCCTACATAGGCTTGGTGGGATGAGCAGCATGAAATCTGGAGACCAAAGATGGAGCATCATGGGCAGGAACCCAGGAACGATCTGCCACGGAGTAGACCTTCCAGTGTACAAGGTACTGTAGTTGCTTGCGCCTGTGTCTGGAGTCCAGGATCTTAGCAACCTCATACTCATGGTCACCATGAATTAGGAGCATGGGAGGAGGTGGTCTGAGCTGAGTATATCTATTCTTGATGTAAGGCTTGAGTAACGAGGTGTGGAAGACAGGGTGTATGCGCAGGGTTCTGGGCATGGCCACTTTGTAGGCAATAGGAGACAGTCTTTTAAGGACCTTGTAGGGGCCGATAAACCTAGGCCCTAATTTGTGACTGGGTTGACATAGACGAATATGTCGAGTAGAGACCCAAACACGGTCACCTACCGAAAAGGCACAACCAGAAGCTCTATGATGATCAGCAAGCCTCTTGTATCAGGAGACAGCTGAACGTAACTGAGAGCGAATATGTTGCCAATAAGTAGTGAGGTTAGTAATGTGTCGGTCTGCAGCAGGAACCCCTGTGGACAGAGCAGAAAGAGGAAAGACACAAGTCTGGTAATCTGCTGGGGCTTGAAATGGAGAACATCGTAGAGAAGAGTGCCAATGAGTGTTTTTTGCCAGCTCAGCTAGGGGCAAAAACTCAGACTCAGTTGGTATGGAGAGAATTAACAAAAGTTCTGAGATAGGTTTCAAGATCTTGATTCACTCTCTCAGTTAAACCATTAGTCTGAAGATGGTAGCCAGACGACAAGGAAACGGTGGTTCCAATCAACTTGCAAAAGTCTCTCCAAAAGGCAGAGATGAATTGTGGACCTCTGTCGGAAACAATATTCACAGGAATGCCATGAAGTCGTACCACATGTAACAGAAAAAGAGAAGATAACTCTTGGGCAGATGGCAGTTTCTTTAAGGGTACAAAATGAGCCAGTCTGGAAAAACGATCTACCACAACCCAGATAACCGTATGATGGTCAGAAGGAGGAAGGTCCACAAATAATTCCATTGTTATGTGTGTCCAAGGTTGTTTGGGAATGGACAACGGTTGGAGTAAGCCAGGAGGCAAGGATCGAGGAGTCTTGTTGTGCAGGCTTTCACATAATTCTGAGCGTCAGGCTTCATGGTAGGCCACCATACATGCTTGGAAAGAAGCTTAAGAGTTCTTGTTAAACCAGGATGTCCTGACAGTTTACTATCATGAGCCCAGGATAGCACAGGGGTACAAAGAAGATATTGGGAGCCACGGGGGCTTCAGGAGGCTTTCTTGACTGGGCACATTGCAGTCTTTGAAGAAGAGAGGTGTTAAGTTGAGCAACCACACAGGAGGGGGGTATGATGTGTTCAATAGGAGTGTCAGAGGAATCACTTGACTGAGGAAACTGACGGGAAAGGGCGTCAGCCTTTTTATTCTTGGTCCCAGGAAGATAAGAGACCACAAAATTAAAGGGGAAAAGAACAAGGCCCACCTGGCCTGTCGAGCAATCTCAAGGCACATCAGATTCTTGTGGTCAGTGAGAATCTGAATGGGATTGGCGGTACCCTCTAGCCAATGACGCCATTCAGTCAGAGCCATCTTTCTGCAGGAGTAAAGTGCTTGGAGAAAAAGGCTAC
Source organism: Bombina bombina (assembly GCF_027579735.1). Classification (NCBI taxonomy): domain Eukaryota; kingdom Metazoa; phylum Chordata; class Amphibia; order Anura; family Bombinatoridae; genus Bombina; species Bombina bombina. The sequence goes on along the minus strand of NC_069510.1, from coordinate 151,191,843 downwards.
AGGGTGAAACTTGGAGATAAAGGATCCCTTTGGGTTAGGACTGCTCCAGCTCCAATCTCGGAGGCGTCAACCTCTAAAGTGAACTGCAGGATGGCAGAGCACCGGAGGAGAACAAAAGGCCTTTTTCAGGTGAGAGAAGGCATCCACGGCTTTGGGAGGCCAGTTTTTGCAGTCTCTGTTCCGTTTTGTTAACTCAGTGAGGGGAGCAACTATTTGGGAGAAGTTTTTTATAAACTTGCGGTAATAATTAGAGAACCCCAAGAATCTCTGTAGTTCCTTTTATGAGGTGGGTTGAGGCCATTCCAGGACTGCGGTGAGCTTAGAAGGATCCATGGCAAAACCCTCCTTCACGATAACATAGCCAAGGAACTGGATCTGAACTTGGTCAAATTCACATTTCTCCAGTTTGCCTACCAGGGAATTGTCTCTGAGGCAAAGCAGTATCTGTCTCACATGTTCATGATGCTCCTCAATGGTGGAGGAGAAAATAAGGATGTCATCCAGATAGACGATGACAGTGCCATTGAGGAGGTCACGGAAAACATTGTTGACAAATGCCTGGAAAACAGCAGGGGCATTACAAAGCCCAAAAGGCATTACAGGGTATTCATAATGCCCTGATCTTGTGTTGAAGGCAGTCTACCATTCATGCCCTGGGAATATACGAACAAGATTTTATGCCCCATGTAGATCCAACTTAGTGAAGTAGCGAGCATTCTGGAGCGAATCATAAAGTTCAGTGATTAACGGAATAGAATAGCGATTCTTGATAGTGATGTTGTTAAGGGCTCTGTAGTCGATACAGGGGTCTGAGTCCACCATCCTTCTTACTGACAAAAAAGAAGACAGCCTGGGCAGGAGAAGAGGAAGGGCGAAAACCTTTAGCTAGGTTCTCTTGAATATACTCCTCCATAGCCTTGGTTTCAGCTTTGGAGAGTGGATACGTCCTCCCTTTAGGAAGTGGGGCTCCAGGAAAGAGGTCAATCTTACAGTCGTAAGGATGGTGGGGTGGCAGCACATCAGCTGCTTTCTTTTCAAACACATCAGTAAAATCTGCGTAAATTGAGGAAAGGCTTGAAGGGGTCTGTAGGCTGGCAATGGGGATGTGGTGTAATGGAGTAACTTTAGCCAGACAGGAATGTAAGCAGGATGTAACCCAGGATACCAACTGTCCCTCAGTCCAGTTGAACTGTGGATTGTGTATACGAAGCCAAGGAAGACCAAGGATTACTGGTTGTGCTGGAGAATGAATGACATTGAACTGCAACTGTTCGGTATGAAGGACTCCCACAGTCATGGTTAGGGGTGCTGATTCAAAATGGATTAAACCTGATCCAAGGGGAGTGCCATCCAGAGCAGTTATTTTAAGACAGTGTTTTTTTCTGCAAAAGAGGTAACCCTGCCTGAATCATGAAACGGTGATACAAAAAATTTCCAGCTGCCCCTGAATCAATAAAGGCCTGAGTGTGGACAGAATTCTGAAGAAAGGAGAGGGTAACAGGTACAAGGATTCGAGAAGATTGAAGGGATTTAGTAGTGACCACGCTTAGAGGTACCCCAGTTTTATCCTCTAAGCATTGGCTTTTCCCAGCAGGATATCACAGTTTTTTAGCTGGTGTGAGTTAGAACCACAGTAGAAACACAATCTCAATCTCCTTCTTCTCTGTCTTTCAGATTCTGTGAGTTTGAGAGAGGAGAAATTCATGGGTTTCTCCACTGAGGTAACTGGAGGTGCTGAAGGGGTAGAGAATGGTCTAGAGACCGGACGAGTAGGAGGACGGGAAGGAAGGATTCTACGAGTTCTGTCTCTCACAGCTTGTCTCTCCTGAAAGCGAGAGTCCAGAGTAATACAAAGTGATATGAATTCATCCAGGGAAGTAGGGACATCACGATAGGTAAGCTTGTCCTTGATGCGTTCATGCAAACCTCTCCTAAAGGCCGCCTTGAGAGCACTGCCATCCCAACTGGTCTCGAGTGCAAAAGTGCGAAACTTGATGGAGTATTGTGCCACAGTTCTATTACTCTGGCGGAGCTTCAAGAGAGAGTACTCTGCAGCAGCAGCGCAGCCGGAGGTCCCGAATACAGAAGATAATGCAGAAGTGAAGGCATCAGCATCGTTCAGGAGTTGAGCTCTCTGTTCCAGAAGAGGAGAGACCCAGACTAGGGTCTTGTTTTTCAGTAAAGAAATAATAAAAGTGACCTTTGACTGATGGGACTGGAAGGTGTGGGGGTCATTGCGAAAGTGCAGCCTGCACTGATTCAGGAAACCCATAGAGTCGGTAGTACCATCATACTTGTCAGGCAATGGTATCCGGAGTATACGGTATCCAGGGTATACTTCCAGAAGCAGGAGAAGGAGGTACTGGCTGTGTAATAACAGGAGCAGCGTTCTTTTCAGCAACCAGTGATAAGAGCAAAGCGGTTATAGCTTGTAGTTTTGAATCCACACTCTGCAATTGTGCGGTATGTGTTCTCAGCGTCAGACCCTGACGAGTAACTGCATTTGTTACCTCATTTGGGTCCATGGCCCAAATATAATGTAATGCTCGTGGGATATAACCCTATCAGACCAAACTTGGCCAGTAGTCTTCTTATCCCGTGGAATGATAGGAAATATCCCAGAGCAGAGAGAGAGTTTGTAAAATGAGGTAAGCAGTACTCACAGCAGGCAGGGCAGTACTCAGCGGCAACAGGAAGGTAATCCAGCAGTATGGCAGTTCAGGGGTAAACCAATAGAAGGACCAGGAACAGGCAGGAGTCAGCAACAAAAGGATATCCAGCAGTATAACAGTTCAGGGGTAAACCAATAGAATGATCAGACAGGCAGAGTTCATCAACAGTAAAGCAATCCAGGAATTCAGGGGTTAAGGCAAGCAGTGTAGTCAAACAGGCAGAGTTCATCAACAGCTAAGCAATCCAGCAATGCAGAGTTTAAGGCAAGCAGCGTAGTGAAATATGCAGAGTTCATCAACAGTTAAGCAGCCAGCAATTCAGGGTTAAGGCAAGCAGTGTAGTCAAAACAGGCAGAGTTCAGCAGCAGTAAATCAATACAGCAATTCCGCATACAGATTTACAGCACCCAGGAGCACAAGAAGTCACACCTATACTTGGGCACAGGTGAGAGCGGTGTCATCACCGTGCTGCAGTTACACTGCCATATCCCTAGCAACAGGAGGAGTGCCTGTGTCCATGGCAATGGTCACAGCAGAGCAGAGGAGCAGCGTGACAATATCGGTGTAATTTTTTTTAAAAAATACATACGGTGAAGTGCATGATGGGTCCCAAACATAGCAAAACTAGTATTTAGTCAATACAGCTAGATATCAGTATCCCATATAACTTTGCTAAGTACGTATATTGTATAGTGTTCGCACGACGGCCAACTCGCATAACATCCTATTTCTATGAACACATCATGGACATTAAGCAACGCATACCGGTATTAAAGAAATAAACTGTGATACATTTTAAACTTCATGAGCAAAAATAATTTACTGTCCTATTTAAAGGGACATGTCATAATTAAAGTTTTATCATTTAGAGCATGAAATTAAAAAAAAAAAAACTTTCCCATTTACTTCAATTATCCATTTTTTTTTTATGTGTACACTTTCAGAGGTACCTGTCCCATGTGCAAGAGTACACTGTATATACATATATCAGTCTGTGATTGGCTGACGCTTGTCATATGATACAGGGGACAGGGGAATGGAAGGAAACTTTTAAATTTGTAATTTTAAAAAATTCTGCTTTTAGGATTGGAATGTTGGTACATTCTGACCAACGACTTTTCCTAACTCGCGTATACCGCTGTATTAAGGGGACATTCCAGCCAAAATTGGAATCCACATGGATGCATTTCAGTTTTGAAAAGAAAGATGTTTGTCATATACATCTATTAGCAGAAATGCTTCTAACAGTGTATTTAAGTATGCACCGTGTACCAGCATTTTATAGACTTGCTCAGACAGCCTGAGGTGCGTGTACCATATGGTAATTACTCATTTGTTAATTGCTGACATGCTACAAACCCCACTGGTGCTATGAGCAGCTGTAGTATTTAAAATGCTGGTGCACTGAGAATATCTAGCTATGCTGCACGTGCAGAGAAAAATGCTAACACTAAAACAGTGATAACTTTTACTAGAAGCATTATTGCAAATGATGTAACTCATCTATGTGCATTTAAATTTTGACCATAATGTCCCTTTAATTAATATGACTGATGATTCTTGAAAAAGAAACAAATCTGCACTGAAGCTCATTACCAGTTGTACCTACTGCGTGCGCTAAACAGATGTGTAGGAGGAGTTGTTGTACCTACTGCGTGCGCTAAATAGATGTGTAGGAGGAGTTGTACCTACTGCGTGCGCTAAACAGATGTGTAGGAGGAGTTGTTGTACCTACTGCGTGCGCTAAACAGATGTGTAGGAGGAGTTGTTGTACCTACTGCGTGCGCTAAATAGATGTGTAGGAGGAGTTGTTGTACCTACTGCGTGCGCTAAACAGATGTGTAGGAGGAGTTGTTGTACCTACTGCGTCAGCTAAACAGATATGTAGGATGAGTTGTTGTACCTACTGCGTCAGCTAAACAGATGTGTAGGAGGAGTTGTTGTACCTACTGCGTCAGCTAAACAGATATGTAGGAGGAGTTGTACCTACTGCGTCAGCTAAACAGATATGTAGGAGGAGTTGTTGTACCTACTGCGTCAGCTAAACAGATATGTAGGAGGAGTTGTTGTACCTACTGCGTCAGCTAAACAGATGTGTAGGAGGAGTTGTTGTACCTACTGCGTCAGCTAAACAGATATGTAGGAGGAGTTGTTGTACCTACTGCGTGAGCTAAAAAGATATGTAGGAGGAGTTGTTGTACCTACTGCGTCAGCTAAACAGATGTGTAGGAGGAGTTGTTGTACCTACTGCGTGAGCTAAAAAGATATGTAGGAGGAGTTGTTGTACCTACTGCGTCAGCTAAACAGATATGTAGGAGGAGTTGTTGTACCTACTGCGTCAGCTAAACAGATGTGTAGGAGGAGTTGTTGTACCTACTGCGTCAGCTAAACAGATGTGTAGGAGGAGTTGTTGTACCTACTGCGTGAGCTAAAAAGATATGTAGGAGGAGTTGTTGTACCTACTGCGTCAGCTAAACAGATATGTAGGAGGAGTTGTTGTACCTACTGCGTGCGCTAAACAGATGTGTAGGAGGAGTTGTTGTACCTACTGCGTGCGCTAAACAGATGTGTAGGAGGAGTTGTTGTACCTACTGCGTCAGCTAAACAGATATGTAGGAGGAGTTGTTGTACCTACTGCGTGCGCTAAACAGATGTGTAGGAGGAGTTGTTGTACCTACTGCGTGCGCTAAACAGATATGTAGGAGGAGTTGTTGTACCTACTGCGTCAGCTAAACAGATGTGTAGGAGGAGTTGTACCTACTGCGTGCGCTAAATAGATGTGTAGGAGGAGTTGTTGTACCTACTGCGTGCGCTAAACAGATGTGTAGGAGGAGTTGTGGTACCTACTGCGTGCGCTAAACAGATGTGTAGGAGGAGTTGTTGAACCTACTGCGTGCGCTAAACAGATGTGTAGGAGGAGTTGTTGTACCTACTGCGTGCGCTAAACAGATGTGTAGGAGGAGTTGTTGTACCTACTGCGTCAGCTAAACAGATATGTAGGAGGAGTTATTGTACCTACTGCGTCAGCTAAACAGATATGTAGGAGGAGTTGTACCTATTGCGTGCGCTAAACAGATGTGCAGGAGGAGTTGTTGTACCTACTGCGTGCGCTAAACAGATGTGTAGGAGGAGTTGTTGTACCTACTGCGTCAGCTAAACAGATATGTAGGAGGAGTTGTTGTACCTACTGCGTCAGCTAAACAGATATGTAGGAGGAGTTGTTGTACCTACTGCGTGCGCTAAACAGATGTGTAGGAGGAGTTGTTGTACCTACTGCGTCAGCTAAACAGATATGTAGGAGGAGTTGTTGTACCTACTGCGTCAGCTAAACAGATGTGTAGGAGGAGTTGTTGTACCTACTGCGTGCGCTAAACAGATGTGTAGGAGGAGTTGTTGTACCTACTGCGTCAGCTAAACAGATATGTAGGAGGAGTTGTTGTACATACTGCGTGCGCTAAACAGATATGTAGGAGGAGTTGTTGTACCTACTGCGTCAGCTAAACAGATGTGTAGGAGGAGTTGTTGTACCTACTGCGTGCGCTAAACAGATGTGTAGGAGGAGTTGTTGTACCTACTGCGTCAGCTAAACAGATATGTAGGAGGAGTTGTTGTACATACTGCGTGCGCTAAACAGATGTGTAGGAGGAGTTGTTGTACCTACTGCGTCAGCTAAACAGATATGTAGGAGGAGTTGTTGTACATACTGCGTGCGCTAAACAGATATGTAGGAGGAGTTGTTGTACCTACTGCGTCAGCTAAACAGATATGTAGGAGGAGTTGTTGTACATACTGCGTGCGCTAAACAGATATGTAGGAGGAGTTGTTGTACCTACTGCGTGCGCTAAACAGATGTGTAGGAGGAGTTGTTGTACCTACTGCGTCAGCTAAACAGATGTGTAGGAGGAGTTGTTGTACATACTGCGTGCGCTAAACAGATATGTAGGAGGAGTTGTTGTACCTACTGCGTCAGCTAAACAGATGTGTAGGAGGAGTTGTACCTACTGCGTGCGCTAAACAGATATGTAGGAGGAGTTGTTGTACCTACTGCGTGAGCTAAACAGATATGTAGCAGGATGGAAAATATTAGCAGCATTCGAGGAGGAACACTGGCATTTTGTACAAGGTAAATATCCATATAAGATGTCTCATACTTTCTGTATGTGACTGTATTGTATTTCCCCATAAACTTTGGAATGTTCTGCATTTTAAATTTAAAAAGAAGCATTTTTACAATACAAGAAAAAAATTATTTTGAAAAGTATCAGTTTTACTGATATTCTGCAAAATTACAAGTAGTGCGCTAAACAGGGTGCGTAAATAACACAACAAAATGAGCGGTATCGCGCTCTCCATAGCGCTGCCATTCAAGTTACTGAAAAAAACTCTTGTGCTGTGCGTTATGGTGCGATAAGCTCTTTACCGCACAAAACCCAAGGCCTGACTTGACGTGCTCGTGCACATTTCCCCCCATAGACATCAATGGAGAGAAAGTGTTAGAAAAAACTAAAATCTGCGATTGCGGAATGGCGATCGCCATAACGCAATCCCCATTGATGTCTATGGGGAAAATAAAGTTATGCAAAAACCTAACATAAACCCCTATTCTAAACACCCCTAATCCGCTGCCCCCCACATCACCGACACTAACTAAAGTGATTAACTCCTAAACCGCCACCCGCATCGCTAACCCCTAAATAAATCTATTAACCCCTACTGCTGGCCCCCACATTGCTACTACTATAATAAAACTATTAACCCCTAAACCACCGGCCCCACATCGAAAACACCTAAATAAAGTTATTAATCCTTAAACCGCCGCCCCCCCCACATGACTACTACTATAATAAACCTATTAACCCCTATACCGCCGACCCCACAATGCTACTACTATAATAAACCTATTAACCCCTAAATTGCCAGCCCCCCGCATCGCTACTAATAAAATAAACCTATTAACCCTTAAACTGCCATCCCCCACAACGCAATAAACCTCACTTTTTGGCCGGACAGGCAAACTCGTAATACCGGCGCTATGGAAGTCCCATTGATAAAGGACTTTTTAAAAAGTCCGTTACGTGACGGCCAAAAAAGTGTGCGGTACAGCTGTACCTACAAGACTCGTAATACCAGCGGTAGGGAAAAGCAGCGTTATACTCAAAACGCAAAACTCATAATCTAGCCGAGTGTGTGTTGCGTGTGCACTAATTTATTAAAATCTTCACTTGAATCGTACTTTGTGTGCGCTTCTTTCTTCTTTTGTTTTTTATATCATTAATTTAGAAACCACATCATTTCGTTGTGATCTATTGTTCTTTTAAAGCATTCAGTAATGTATGTGGACTTGAAAAAATGTGTCAATATATACTATATCAATACTGCTACATAGCCATAGTCATAGCCAAAACCTGGGTTGTGTCTGATTATAAATATAGGAATATCTTGGTCTGTTTTATCATTTATTTCTTGATCTAGAGCATCTCATAGGATCGTTATAATATCAGAGCAGTCTGGGTCTAGCTAGATTTCAGTTTTCATATTCAGTTTTTATCATACGCTTTGGCACTTATTAGGAAATCTAATCGTTATCTGTCACAATGCATTTGGATGTCTCCAATATACTAATAAGTGATCTGATTCAATATGCGTATCGTATAGAATACTTATACAAAATAATTATAATCTACTATGTACTGGGCTACGTAATAAGCTATCACAGTACAATTGTGCTTTTTTATTCTTATACGTTCGGTTATCCTGATACATTGTATCATCTGCACACTCAATCATGTTGTTGCAATATCGTATACACACATACACCTTGCTGCATACCCAGTGGTTAATTGTAAATCTTAAGCCGGTAAAAATATTCTATCTGTAACCATGTCCACACAAATCGCAGTCTATAGCATTCAAAACAACAATGGACTCGTGGTCACAGATTAGCCCCGCCCACCACGCGTTTCTTCACTGTTACGTGACTTCGTCAGGGCATAGGGGCGGCTCAGCCCAACTCAAGTCTTTTATTGTTATTGGTCGTCATAGTAACCACTTTGTGTGACGGAAGTGTTAGCCGTCTGGCGCTCACGTAGTAAGTAGATTCTCAATAGTAGGTAATGATTATGTCAGTTTATTTCAAGCATTTTTATATTATTTGTTTTTTAGATTTTTGGTTAATTTCTATAACTCATATTTGATTTTAGAGCATTTGATGTTTGCGCCGTCTACTCTCTTATAGAAGACTCTGCACAAATTACGCAGTTTTGCCTCTACGATGGAATATTATTATTACAGATAGTTATATATTTACAAAGATACTCGTGCTTCATATATGTATATGATCGTTTGCTACACATCTATATCAAAACTCATACGTGATATTTTAGGTATCTATTTGACAGCCATTTAGTGTCTGTTATATATTTTACTAAAATAGTCTCACTTAGTATCCTACTCAACCATTATGAACTGGAGTGTCCCACATGTAATAACATAATCAATCGCTAGGGCCAGTCCGCAGCATTTTTACTAAACCCTATTTTGTTAATAATAATGGACTCGGTTTATTTGTATGTATACAGCAACATCATATATAAAGACTGCTAATCGGCAGTATTGTACATTCAGGAATTAATATTCATACAAGGGGTTTATAAAATTTCTTGAAACAGGGGTTATATTTAATGTATTTAGTCCCGACATAGTATTGTGATGTTTTTTTGCATAAAACACTAATTTCCATTCAGATTATGAGGCCTATTTATCAAGCCGTCAACCGCAAATACGCTGGAATTCCGCAGCGTAATTGTGGCAAGCCTGATTCACCCTATTTATCAAAGCCTACAGACCGGCAAAAGTTGAAATTTGTGACGTAACATACGATCCGCCGGTCTCAGTCCGACACAGATCAATGCTTACATCATTACAAATATTCCGAATACAAATTCGGCACTATCTGACTACTTTTGCAAGTTATCAAACCTCTAACAGGTACGCTTGCCACTATTCCGGCCAGGGCCGGATTTACATCTCAGGTGCCTGTAGGCACAAAAACCTGAAGCGCCCCCCCCCCCCCCCCCGGGCCCCCCTCACAAAAGAAGTGAAAAAACTGAGGATTTATTTTTATTATTATTTAGGACAACTAAAAATAAATATTAGATGTAAAATATTAAAGCTTAAGGTAGGAGTCTGAAAATCAGCACAAAATGTTATTTAAAATATGCAAAAATTTGCATTGTTACAAAAACACTCCCAGATGGCCTATATAAATGGATCATCTAAAAAACATTTATGCAAAGAAAAATCTATTGTACAATGTCCCTTTAAAGGGACACCATCCGGCTGATTTTACTGACCACCCTGATAAAATTGTATCCAGTATTAAGCTAAATTTAGCTAATATTAAATGTTTAATTTGTATTGCACATATTATTAAATGCATTTATGTTAATATATGCAAATAATTTGTGCTTTGGATAGCTGAAAATGATGTAATATTAGAATATTTTACACTGCCCGCACCCAGCTACTAGTTTGTGTGTGTATGTATGTATATATATATATATATATATATATATATATATATATATATATACCACACACAATGGTTTTGCTTTTTTTGATCACAGAATAATAAAGTATCATGTCCCTTTAATTCAAAACGTCTCAAAGTGAAGATAAGACCTCAGTACCATTTTGTAGGAAAACAAAAAAGCCTTATCAAAATGTATAACCCAATCAAAGTGGGCAAAAATGTTTTTAAAAAAAAATTATTGACCATTCATTCATTCAACATTCATTTGAAAAAGAAATATTAAAAGGAAAAAACATAAAAATAAACAAGACCAGCTAGACCAATGATTTCAAGTGCAGTCTCCAGGGTCCAAAAAGATAGAATTAAGAATATCTCAAGTCTTACCCAGTTAACTCAAATAAAAGTTACTGAACCACTAATTAAACATGTTATTGGCAGTTGTCAAGATTGATGCACATAAAAAGCCCTTATACAGCATTTGTTGCTAAAATAATATACAGGATTAGATAAACGATTCCATATTAAGGAACTATTATTCAAATCATGCATTATTTATTAGATGATTTGTCTGCATGTTCTATTGCTTTATAGGGCTTAATCAGTATGTTGTTTGCTGATATGTTTTCTAAATCGGATTAAGTGGATTATAGATGTCATGTTTATAATTTTTAGGAATGTATTAACACAAATATAGATATTTTCTAAGTTACTTACGGTCACTCAGACTCAGTAATCTTCATGTCATTGTCAGTCAGTCACTAGTCTTTCCCGCTACTCTGACTCTGAGGGTGGCAAGCATCTTGTGATGTGGGTGCGCCACCCCTCTCAACCCTGCAAACCAAACGTGACGCTGCGTGCGTCAAGATCAGGAACAGATCACTGTCTGACTGGAGTCAGGGTACTCCTCTCCTCCCTTGGCCTCAGACCCTACCCGAGTCCCCGCCGCAAAACAGGCGGTTACGGCGCTGTCGCGCTGAGCCAAGCGCCAGAGCCAGCCTTTGTATTTTAATTTAAAAAAAGTTACTGACTGCAGCCAGCATATGCTTTTATTTTTAATTAAAATACTGACACAGTAAATCTCTCATACAGGTCGGCGTGGCGCCCCTCGCTGCAGTGCGCCTGTAGGCACATGCCTACTGTGCCTAATGAGAAATCCGGCCCTGATTCCGGCCCAGCGTACCTGGTTTTCAATCTGCAACCCTGGAAGCCGCGGATGCCATAGAAATCAATGGTAGTCAGAAAGCAGCGAAAGCTCATGTTCAATGCTGCCCGATATCCCATTGATTTCTATGGTAAAAAACAAATTAAGTTTACACCTAACATGTTCCCGGAGTCTAAACATCCCTAATCTGCCGCCCCCGAAATTGCAGCCACCTACATAATGTTATTAACCCCTAATCTGCCGCTCCCCGACACCGCCGCAACTAAATAAATGTATTAACCCCTATCCCGCTACTCCTGGACCCCGCCGCAACCTAAATAAATATATTAACCCCTATCCCTCCGCTCCCTGAGCCCAAAGCAACTAACTAAATGTATTAACCCCGAAACCCCTGGCCTCCCACATCACTACCACTTACTAAACCTATTAACCCCTAAAATCCCCCCACACCCCCCACAAACTAAATTCACCTATTAACCCCTAAACCTAACAACCCGCTAACTTTACATTAAATATTAACTCATCCCTATCTTATAATAAATTTAAAATTACCTTTAGAATTAAATAAAACTATATTAAACTATTAATTACCTACCCTAACTATTATCCTACAATTACATTAAACTATTTTAAACTAATAATTAACCTACCCTAACTATTATACTAAAGTTACATTAAACTATATTAAACTAATAATTAACCTACCCTAACTATTATATTAAAATTACATTAAACTATATTAAACTAATAATTAACTTACCCTAACTATTATATTAAAATTACATTAAACTATATTAAACTAATAATTAACCTACCCTAACTATTATACTAAAGTTACATTAAACTATATTAAACTAATAATTAACCTACCCTAACTATTATACTAAAGTTACATTAAACTATATTAAACTAATAATTAACCTACCCTAACTATTATATTAAAATTACATTAAACTATATTAAACTAATAATTAACCTACCCTAACTATTATAATAAAATTACATTAAACTATATTAAACTAATAATTAACCTACCCTAACTATTATAATAAAATTACATTAAACTATATTAAACTAATAATTAACCTACCCTAACTATTATAATAAAATTACATTAAACTATATTAAACTAATAATTAACCTACCCTAACTATTATAATAAAATTAAATTAAACTATATTAAACTAATAATTAACCTACCCTAACTATTATATTAAAATTACATTAAACTATATTAAACTAATAATTAACCTACCCTAACTATTATAATAAAATTACATTAAACTATATTAAACTAATAATTAACCTACCCTAACTATTATAATAAAATTACATTAAACTATATTAAACTAATAATTAACCTACCCTAACTATTATAATAAAATTACATTAAACTATATTAAACTAATAATTAACCTACCCTAACTATTATAATAAAATTACATTAAACTATATTAAACTAATAATTAACCTACCCTAACTATTATACTAAAGTTACATTAAACTATATTAAACTAATAATTAACCTACCCTAACAATTATACTAAAGTTACATTAAACTATATTAAACTAATAATTAACCTACCCTAATTATTATACTAAAGTTACATTAAACTATATTAAGCTAATAATTAATCTACCCTAACTATTATACTAAAATTACATTAAACTATATTAAACTAATAATTAACCTACCCTAACTATTATACTAAAGTTACATTAAACTATATTAAACTAATAATTAACCTACCCTAACTATTATACTAAAGTTACATTAAACTATATTAAACTAATAATTAACCTACCCTAATTATTATACTAAAGTTACATTAAACTATATTAAACTAATAATTAATCTACCCTAACTATTATACTAAAGTTACATTAAACTATATTAAACTAATAATTAATCTACCCTAACTATTATACTAAAGTTACATTAAACTATATTAAACTAATAATTAACCAACCCTAACTATTATACTAAAGTTACATTAAACTATATTAAACTAATAATTAATCTACCCTAACTATTAGAATAAAATTATAATAAACTATATTAAACTAATAATTAATCTACCCTAACTATTATACTAAAGTTACATTAAACTATATTAAACTAATAATTAATCTACCCTAACTATTAGAATAAAATTATAATAAACTATATTAAACTAATAATTAATCTACCCTAACTATTAGAATAAAATTATAATAAACTATATTAAACTAATAATTAATCTACCCTAACTATTAGAATAAAATTATAATAAACTATATTAAACTAATAATTAATCTACCCTAACTATTAGAATAAAATTATAATTAACTATATTAAACTAATAATTAACCAACCCTAACTATTATACTAAAGTTACATTAAACTATATTAAACTAATAATTAATCTACCCTAACTATTAGAATAAAATTATAATAAACTATATTAAACTAATAATTAATCTACCCTAACTATTAGAATAAAATTATAATAAACTATATTAAACTAATAATTAAAGTGAATGTAAACTCACGGTCACCTCTCATCCTCATGTTGTGAATATTCAAAAATAAATGTTAGTTTAAGTCATGATTTTTTTTTTACTGAATAAGAAATGCGAATATAAACGTTTTTA
>NC_069510.1:150985344-151172844 GCF_027579735.1 Bombina bombina | reverse complement strand
GAAGGTACCTTTAAGTGATGTCATCCAAAATGGCGTCCCTTAGATTCCGATTGGCTGATAGAATTCTATCAGCCAATCGGAATTAAGGTAGAAAAATCCTATTGGCTGATGCAATCAGCCAATAGGATTGAAGTTCAATCCTACTAGCTGATCCAATCAGCCAATCGGATTGAGCTTGCATCCTATTGGCTGTTACAATCAGCCAATAGGATTGAACATTATCGTGGATTTGTGAAAGTAAAGTGTTTTTATAGATAGAAGAGGCTGCATGGATGAAGACTTCGCCGGATGGATGAATATGGAAGAGGCCGCCCGGATGAAGACTTCTTGCCGGCTGGATGGATCCTTAAAGTGGAATGTCAAAAACTGTAAGTGGATCGTCAGGGGTTAGTGTTAGGTTTATTTAAGGTTTTTTTTGGTGTTTTTTTTTTTTTTTTTTTTTTTTAGAGTAGGGTCTGGGCAGGTAAAAGAGCTAAATGCCCTTTTAAGGGCAATGCCCATACAAATGACCTTTTCAGGGCAATGGGGAGCTTCGTTTTTTTTAGATAGGCTATTTATTTGGGGGGGTTGGTTGGGTGGTGGGTTTTACTGTTGGGGGGTGACCGTGTTTGTATTTTTTTTTACAGGTGAAAGAGCTGATTTCTTTGGGGCAATGCCCCGCAAAAGGCCCTTTTAAGGGCCATTGGTAGTTTATTGTAGGCTAGGGGTTTTTTTTATTTTGGGGGGCTTTTCTATTTTGATAGGGCTGTTAGAATAGGTGTAATTTGTTTTTATTTTGACACTGTGGGGTTTTTTTCTCGTAATTTAGTGTTTTTTATTTTTTGTAATTTAGTCATTTTTAATAGTAGATTTAAATAGTTTGAGTAGGGTTAGGGTTTTTTAATATGTAATTTTGTTCATTTAATTGCTAGTTTAATGTAATTTTAGTATAATAGTTAGGGTAGGTTAATTAATAGTTTAGAATTAGTTTATTTTAATTCTACAGGTAAGTTTAAATTTATTTTAAGATAAAGATTTTAATGTAAAGTTAACGGGTTGTTAGGTTTAGGGGTTAATAGCTTAATTTAGTTTATGGCGATGTGGGGGGCTGGCGGTTTAGGGGTTAATAGGTTTAGTTAATGGTAGTGATGTGGGATGCCAGAGTTTTAGGGGTTAATACGTTTATTTAGTGGCGGTGCAGTCCGGGAGCGGCTGAATAGGGGTTAATAACATTATGTAGGTGGCGGCGATGTCGGGGCAGCAGATTAGGGGTGTTTAGACTCGGGGCTTATGTTAGGGTGTTAGGTGTAAACGTTACTGGTTTTCTACCATAGTAATCAATGGGATATCTGGCAGCATCGAACATCAGCTTTTGCTGCTTTCAGACTC
Organism: Bombina bombina; assembly: GCF_027579735.1. Classification (NCBI taxonomy): domain Eukaryota; kingdom Metazoa; phylum Chordata; class Amphibia; order Anura; family Bombinatoridae; genus Bombina; species Bombina bombina. The sequence continues at coordinate 151,171,476 of NC_069510.1, read as the reverse complement.
CCATTGATTTCTATGGCATCCGCGGCCTCCAGGGTGGCAGATTGAAAACCAGGTACGCTGGACTGGAATAGTCACGAGCGTACCTGTTAACTATTTGATAACTTTTAAAAAGTGTCAAATAGAGCCGAATGTGTATTCGGAACATCTGTAATGACGTAAGCATCGATCTGTGTCGGATTGAAACCGGCAGATCGTATGTTACGTCACAGTTTTCAACTTTTGCTGGTCTGTAGGCTTTGATAACTAAGTCGGATCAAGCTTGCCACAATTACGCTGTGGAATTCCAGCGTATTTGTGGTTGACGGCTTAATAAATATCCCCCTTTAACTCTAAATGCGCCACTTATTAGCATGAGGTAATCTCAGGATTTACTTACATTCTCATTTCTCGTGCACTGCTCTTAACAAAGATCACAGAAGCCTGACTATGATTTCCTCGCTTCTGACCACAGCGCTGCAGCAGGCACATTCAGTCGTGGCTGGAGCACCATGTGTGAGTGAAATGCACCCTGAACAGACCACACTGAACATCCTCTTTTTTTTTTTACGTAGCGCATCTGCAGTATTCGGAGTTCCTAGTATTAAGCATCATATTTTACTGAACAGGAAACTCAGATGAAAGGGTCAATGAAACACAATGAACCTCTTCTACCTCAGCAGACTTCAGCAAACTGAACTAGCAGCATTTATGTGGGAGACGACTCAATATTATTTATTTGTTGCATCTAAAAAACAGAGGTTTCAAACTATACTAAAAACATTTAAATCCATTTGTGCTGCCTCTTTGTCAGGTTGTGAGTGGTTGGGCCACATAAAAAGCTGTGAGTATCGTCCCCGTCAGCCACTGGAAATGAATCTGGCAACATGAGTACATTTGTGATACTTATGGTCTATTAAAGAACATTAAAGGGACACTTTCATGATTTAGATAGAGAATACAATTTTAAACAACTTTCCAACTTACTTCTATTATCTAATTTGCTTCTTTCTTTAGATATCCTTTGTTGAAGAAATAGCATTGCACATGGGTGAGCCAATCAGACGAGGCATCTATGTGCAGCAACCAATCAGTAGCTATTGAGCCTATCTAGATATGTTTTTCAGCAAAGTATATTAAGAGAATGAAGCAAATTAGACAATAGAAGTAAATTGGAAAGTTGTTTAAAATGGCATGCTCTTTCTAAATCATGAAAGAAAACAATTGGGTTTAATGTCCCTTTAAAGACAAAATGATATTTTTTCTAATCTAGATAATGATATTTATGTTGTTGTTTTTATGCTTTGATAGCTCTTAAAGGTACAGTCTACTAAAAAAAAATTTAAAAAGATAAGTAACGCCTTTACTACTCGTTCCCCAACTTTGCACAACCAACACTTTATACACATTATAAACCTTTAAATGTCTGCCTGTCTCTAAGCCACAAGAGACTGCCTCTTATTTCATACATTTTTATAGTTTTTCACATCTTGACAGTGCCATGTAGATAACATTGTGCTCACTCATGCAGAGTTATATATGAGTAATTTGGCTAAAATGCCAGTCTGTAAATAGCACTGAAATAAGGGGGAAGTCTGCAGAGGCTTAGATACAAGGTAATCACAGAAGTAAAAAGTATATTAATATAACTGAGATAAGGGGCAGTCTGCAGAGGTTTAGATACATGGTAATCACAGAGGTAAAAAGTATATTAATATAACTGAGATAAGGAGCAGTCTGCAGAGGCTTAGATACAAGGTAATCACAGAGGTAAAAAGTGTATTAATATAACTGAGATAAGGAGCAGTCTGCAGAGGCTTAGATACAAGGTAATCACAGAGGTAAAAAGTATATTAATATAACTGAGATAAGGGACAGTCTGCAGAGGCTTAGATACAAGGTAATCACAAAGGTAAAATGTATATTAATATATCTGAGATAAGGGGCAGTCTGCAGAAGCTTAGATACAGGGTAATCACAGAGGTAAAAAGTATATTAATTTAACTGAGATAAGGGGGCAGTCTGCAGAGGCTTAGATACAAGGTAATCACAGAAGTAAAAAGTATATTAATATAACTGAGATAAGGGGCAGTCTGCAGAGGCTTAGATACAAGGTAATCACAGAGGTAAAAAGTATATTAATATAACTGAGATAAGGAGCAGTCTGCAGAGGCTTAGATACAAGGTAATCACAGAGGTAAAAAGTATATTAATATAACTGAGATAAGGAGCAGTCTGCAGAGGCTTAGATACAGGGTAATCACAGAGGTAAAAAGTATATTAATATAACTGAGATAAGGAGCAGTCTGCAGAGGCTTAGATACAGGGTAATCACAGAGGTAAAAAGTATATTAATATAACTAAGATAAGGAGCAGTCTGCAGAGGCTTAGATACAAGGTAATCACAGAGGTAAAAAGTATATTAATATAACTGAGATAAGGAGCAGTCTGCAGAGGCTTAGATACAAGGTAATCACAGAGGTAAAAAGTATATTAATATAACTGAGATAAGGAGCAGTCTGCAGAGGCTTAGATACAAGGTAATCACAGAGGTAAAAAGTATATTAATATAACTGAGATAAGGAGCAGTCTGCAGAGGCTTAGATACAAGGTAATCACAGAGGTAAAAAGTATATTAATATAGCTGAGATAAAGGGCAGTCTGCAGAGGCTTAGATACAGGGTAATCAGAGAGGTAAAAAGTATATTAATATAACAGATAAGGAGCAGTCTGCAGAGGCTTAGATACAAGGTAATCACAGAGGTAAAAAGTATATTAATATAACTGAGATAAGGAGCAGTCTGCAGAGGCTTAGATACAAGGTAATCACAGAGGTAAAAAGTATATTAATATAACTGAGATAAGGAGCAGTCTGCAGAGGCTTAGATACAAGGTAATCACAGAGGTAAAAAGTGTATTACTATAACTGAGATAAGGAGCAGTCTGCAGAGGCTTAGATACAAGGTAATCACAGAGGTAAAAAGTATATTAATATAACTGAGATAAGGAGCAGTCTGCAGAGGCTTAGATACAAGGTAATCACAGAGTTCAAAAGTGTAATAATATAACTTATGGGAGGGCACTGGTTAGCTAAAATGTAAATCTGTCAAAAGAACTGAAATAAGGGGGCAGTCTGTAGAGACTTAGGGGCATATGTATCAAGCTCCGAATGGAGCTTGATGCCCTGTGTTTCTGGCGAGCCTACAGGCTCGCCAGAAACAGCAGTTATGAAGCAGGGGTCACAAAGACCGCTGCTCCATAACCTGTCCGCCTGCTCTGAGCAGGCGGACAGACATCGCTGGAAATCAACCCGATCGAGTACGATCGGGTTGATTGACACCTCCCTGCTGGCTGCCTATTGGCCGCGAGTCTGCAGGGGGCGGCAATGCAACAGCAGCTCTTGTGAGCTGCTGGTGCAATGCTGAATATGGCGAGTGTATTGCTCGCCGTATTCATCGATGTCTGTCGGACCTGATCCGCACTGTCGGATCAGGTCTGACAGACATTGATAACTAGAGGCCTATGAGGCCTATTTATCAAGCCGTCAACCATAAATACGCTGGAATTCCACAGTGTAATTGTGGAGAGCTTGATTTGCCTTATTTATCAAAGCCTACAGACCGGCAAAAGTTGAAATTTGTGACGTAACATACGATCCGCCAGTCTCAGTCCGACACAGATCGATGCTTACGTCATTACAGATGTTCCGAATACAAATTCGGCACTATCTGACAACTTTTGCAAGTTATCAAACTGCTAACAGGTACGCTCGCGGCTATTCCGGCCCAGCATACCTGGTTTTCAATCCGCCACCCTGGAGGCCGCGGATGCCATAGGAATCAATGGGAGTCTGAAAGCAGCGAAAGCTTATGTTCGCTGCTGCCCGATATCCCATTGATTTCTATGGGAGAATAAAAGTAACGTTTACACCTAACACCTTAACATAAGCCCTGAGTCTAAACACCCCTAATCTGCCGCCCCCGACATGCCGCAACTGTAATACAATTATTAACCCCTATTCCACCGCTCCCGACATCGCCGCCACCTACATAATGTTATTAACCTCTATCCCGCAGCTCCCGGACCCCACCGCAACTAAATAAAGTTATTAACACCTATCCCACCGCTCCCAGACCCCTCCGCAACTAAATAAATGTATTAACCCCTAAACCGCCAGCCCCCCACATCGCCATAAACTAAATTAAGCTATTAACCCCTAAACCTAACAACCTGCTAACTTTACATTAAATATTAACTCATCCCTATCTTATAATAAATTTAAACTTACCTTTAGAATTAAAATAAACTATATTAAACTACTAAATAACCTGCCCTAACTATTAAACTAAAATTACATTAAATTACATTAAACTATATTAAACTAATAATTAAGCTACCCTATTATAATAAAATTACATTAAACTACAAATTAAATTAAATTAACTATATTACATATTTTAAAACCTTACCCTACTCAAGTTATTTAAATCTACAATAAAGAATTACTAAGTTACACAAAAAAATTATCAAATTTTTAAACTAACTACAACTAATCTAATAGCCCTATCAAAATAAAAAAGCCCCCCCCAAAATAAAAAAAACCCTAGCCTACAATAAACTACCAATGGAACTTAAAAGGGCCTTTTGCGGGGCATTGCCCCAAAGAAATCAGCTCTTTTCCCTGTAAAAAAAAATACAAACACCCCCCAACAGTAAAACCCACCACCCACACAACCAAACCCCCCAAATAAAAACCTAAGCTCCCCATTGCCCTGAAAAGGGCATTTGTATGGGCATTGCCCTTAAAAGGGCATTTAGTTCTTTTTCCGCCCAAAGTCCGTAAGCTAAAATTAAAACCCACCCAATAAACCCTTAAAAAACCTAACACTAACCCCCGAAGATCCACTTACAGTTTTTGAAGACCCATCATCCATTCTCAACAAAGCGGCAGATGTCCTCAGCAAAGCCAGCAGAAGTCTTCATTTAAAGGCAATGCCCATAAAAATGCCCTTTTCAGGGCAATGGGGAGCTTACGTTTTTTAGATTTTTATTTGTGGGGTTTGGTTGTGTGGGTAGTGGGTTTTACTATGGGTGGGTGTTTGTATTTTATTTTACAGGTAAAAGAGCTGATTTCTTTGGGGCAATGCCCCGCAAAAGGCCCTTTTAAGGGCCATTGGTAGTTTATTGTAGGCTAGGGGTTTTTTTTTATTTTGGGGGGGGGCTGTTTTATTTTCATTGGACTATTAGATTAGGTGTAATTAGTTTAAATATTTGATAATATTTTTTTTATTTTGTGTAATTTAGTGTTTGTTTGTTTTTGTAACTTAGTGTTTTTTATTTTGTGTAACTTAGTTGTTAGTTTTTTGCAACTTAGTGTTTTTTATTTTGTGTAACTTAGTTGTAAGTTTTTTTGTAACTTTGTAATTCTTTATAGTAGATTTAAATAATTTGAGTAGGGTTAGGGTTTTAAATATGTAATATAGTTAATTTAATTGTTAGTGTAATGTAATTTTAGTATAATAGTTAGGGTAGATTAATTAGTAGTTTAATATAGTTTAATGTAATTGTAGGATAATAGTTAGGGTAGGTTAATTAATAGTTTAATATAGTTTATTTTAATTCTAAAGGTAAGTTTAAATTTATTATAAGATAGGGATGAGGTAATTTTAATGTAAAGTTAGCGAGTTGTTAGGTTTAGGGGTTAATAGCTTAATTTAGTTTCAGGCGATGTGGGGGGCTGGCGGTTTAGGGGTTAATAGGTTTAGTAAGTGGTACTGATGTGGGAGGCCAGGGGTTTAGGGGTTAATAAAAAATTTTAGTTGCGGCGGGATAGGGGTTAATAACTTTATTAGAGTTACAGTGGGCTCCGGGAGCGGCGGGATAGGGGTTAATAACTTTATTAGAGTTGCGGTGGGCTCCGGGAGCGGCGGGATAGGGGTTAACTTTATTAGAGTTGCAGTGGGCTCCGGGAGCGGCAGGATAGGGGTTAAATATTTTAGTATAGTAGCGGTGTTTAGTGACAGGATATAAATAAAGCTGGGAAAAAGCAGAATAGCAGCGAGATCGATGACTGTTAGTTAACAACAGTCCGCTGCTCATTTCCCCGTACTTGGTGTGCGGCTTTTTGACAGCTTTTTTAATAAAATAAATAAGGAGAGCGTATACTAGTCCGCGGCCGCAATGTTAGGCGATGTTATGCGAGCATATTGGTGCCATCGAATGCAACATAGTTGACGGCTATCAAGCCGCCAACTATGCTGCATTCAACGGCACCAATACTCTCGCCTAACATCGCCTAACATCGCGGCCGCGGACCTGAATACACTCTCCTTATTTATTAAAAAAGCTGTCAAAAAGAATGTTATCAGCCAATCGGAATCTAAGAGACGCCATCTTGGATGACGTCATTTAAAGGAAACTTCATTGTTGAGAAGACGTCGGAAGAAGAGGATGCTCCGCGCCGGATGTCTTGAAGATGGAGCCCCTCCGCGACGAATGGATGAAGATAGAAGATGCCGTCTGGATGAAGACTTCTGCCCGGTTGGATCAAGACTTCGGCCCGCTTGGATGAAGACTTCTGCTGGCTTCGCTGAGGACTTATGCCGCTTCGTTGAGGATGGATGTCGGGTCTTCAAAAACTGTAAGTGGATCTTCGGGGGTTAGTGTTAGTTTTTTTAAGGGTTTATTGGGTGGGTTTAATTTTAGCTTAGGGACTTTGGGGCGGAAAAAGAGTTAAATGCCCTTTTAAGGGCAATGCCCATACAAATGCCCTTTTCAGGGAAATGGGGAGCTTAGGTTTTTTTAGATTTAGGTTTTTATTTGGGGGGGTTGGTTGTGTGGGTGGTGGGTTTTACTGTTGGGGGGCTGTTTGTATTTTTTTTTACAGGGAAAAGAGCTGATATCTTTTGGGCAATGTCCAGCAAAAGGCCCTTTTAAGGGCTATTGGTAGTTTATTGTAGGCTAGGGTTTTTTTTATTTTGGGGGGGCTTTTTTATTTTGATAGGGCCCTTAGATTAGTTAATTTAATTTGTAGTTTAATGTAATGTTATTATAATAGTTAGGGTAGGTTAATTAGTAGTTTAATATAGTTTATTTTAATTCTAAAGGTAAGTTTAAATTTATTATAAGATAGGGATGAGTTAATATTTATTGTAAAGTTAGCGGGTTGTTAGGTTTAGGGGTTAATAGCTTAATTTAGTTTATGGTGATGTGAGGGGCTGGTGGTTTAGGGGTTAATAGGTTTAGTAAGTGGTGGTGATGTGGGAGGCCAGGGGTTTAGGGGTTAATACATTTATTTAGTTGCGGAGGGGTCTGGGAGCGGCGGGATAGGGGTTAATAACTTTATTTAGTTGCTGTGGGCTCCAGGAGCGGAGGGATAGGGGTTAATAACTTTATTTAGTTACGGTGGGGTCCGGGAGCGGCGGGATAGGGGTTAATAACTTTATTTAGTTGCGGTGGGGTCCGGGAGCGGCAGGATAGGGGTTAATAACTTTATTTAGTTACGGTGGGGTCCGGGAGCGGCGGGATAGGGGTTAATAACTTTATTTAGTTGCTGTGGGCTCCAGGAGTGGAGGGATAGGGGTTAATAACTTTATTTAGTTGCGGTGGGGTCCGGGAGCGGCAGGATAGGGGTTAATAACTTTATTTAGTTGTGGTGGATTCCGGGAGCGGCGGGATAGGGGTAAATAACATTATTTAGGTGGCGGCCATGTTGGGGCGGCAGATTAGGGGTGTTAAGATTCAGGGTTTATGTGAGGGTGTTAGGTGTAAATGTAACTTTTATTCTACCATATAAATCAATGGGATATCTGGCAGCATCGAACATGAGCTTTCTCTGCTTTCAGGCTCCCATTGATTCCTATGGCATCCGCGGCCTCCAGGGTTGCGGATTGAAAACCAGGTACGCTGGGCCGGAATAGCGGCAAGCGTACCTGTTAGCAGTTTGATAACTTGCAAAAGTAGTCAGATAGTGCCGAATTTGTATTCGGAACATCTGTAATGACGTAAGCATTGATCTGTGTCGGACTGAGACCGGCGGATCGTATGTTACGTCACAGATTTCAACGTTTGCCGGTCTGTAGGCTTTGATAAATAGGGCGAATCAGGCTCACCACAATTACGCTGCGGAATTCCAGCGTATTTGCGGTTGACAGCTTGATAAATAGGTCTCTTACATACAAGGTGATCACAGAGGTAACAAGTGTATTAATATAACCGTGCTGGTTATGCAAAACTGGGGAATGGGTAATAAAGGGATTATCTATCTTTTTAAACAATAACATTTTTGGAGTAGCCTGTCCCTTTAAGAAATATAATATTTTTCACTTAGAGTTGTCCCTTTAAGGAATATAATATTCTTTCATTTAATTCCTCACTTTTTCTTCTTCTCCCTCTTACTAAGGGTAAAAAAAGAGAATATATACACCCTTTTTTCCCTAGGAATTACATTAAAGGGACACAATACCCAAATGTTGAAGCACTTAAAAGTGATGCAGCTTAAAGGGACATGAAACCCACATTTTTTCTTTCATGATTTATAAAAAGAAAATGCAATTTTAAACATCTTTCTAATTTACTTCTATTATCTAATTTGTTTTATTCTCTTGATATTCGTTGCTGAAAAGCATATCTAGATATGCTCAGTAGCTGCCGATTGGTTGCTGCACATAAAAGCCTCGTGTGATTGGCTCACCCATGTGCATTGCTTTTTCTTCAAATAAGGATATCTAAAAAATGAAGCAAAATAAATAATAGAAGTAAATTGTAATGTTGGTTAAATTTGTATGTTCTATCTGAATCATGAAAGAAAGATTTTGGGTTTAGTGGCCCTTTAACTGTAAAAATCTGACTAGAAAATATCACCTGAACATCTCTATGTAAAAAACGAAGAGATTTTGGGGCCAAATTATCAAGCTCCGAATGGAGCTTGATGCCTATATTTCCGCGCGAACCTTCAGGCTTGCCGGAAACAGCCGTTATGAAGCAGCGGTCTGCTCTGAGGCTCCATAACTTGTCCGTCTGCTCTGAGGCTGCGGACATCAATCCGCCCAATCCTATACGATCGGGCTGATTGACATCCCCTGCTAGCGGCCGATTCACATGGTGCAATGATAAATGCCGACAGTGTATGTTGTCGGCATTTTTCGATGTGCGGCAGACATGATACGCTACATTGTATCATGTCCACTCGCACTTTCATAAATCGGCCCCTTTACCTCTATATTTCCTCACCGTTAAGAGCCTTTAAGTAGAATGATATCCAAAAAAGAAAGAATCCAGGGAACCGCTTACAAAATAAAAACTTCAAAATTGATTGAAAAACGTTAAAAGTTCAATACCTGCAGAAACAAATGTGAGAGCAGGTCTTACACGTTTCGGCGTGAGCCTTATTCATAGAACGTACAGTATTGCACAGGTGTACACACACCTCTTTTAAAACCCCCAATTGTATTTCATTGGTTAAAATGGTATTGCTCACATAAGTTAACCATAACCATAATATTCAGATGCACAGACTTCATTATGCTATATAATAATTTTATAAATATTAGTAGGTGCTTATTTAAGTTTTCAAAAACTTCATTCTATATTGCAAATAAACCACAGATGAAAAAAAATAACAATAATAAAAATAAATAAAAAATAATGTAATACATAAGAAGTATACATATATATATGAGAAGATAAAGAGATAGTAAAAAATGAATGATATATACATATATTAGATAGATAAATGAGACACTCAGTGTAGATATATGATCATACAGTTTTCCAGAAATGCTTGTTCCTGGGTACAGGTTTAAATCACCTCAGTGCTAATACATAGATAATAAACAAAGTATATACATACAGTGTCTCACAAAAGGGAGTACACCCCTCACATTTTTGTAAATATTTTATTATATCTTTTCATGTGACAACACTGAAGAAATGACACTTTGCTACAATTTAAAGTAGTGAGTGTACAGCCTGTATAACAGTATAAATTTGCTCAACACACAGCCATTAATATCTAAACCGTTGGCAACAAAGGTGAGTACACCCCTAAGTGGAAATGTCCAAATTGGGCCCAAAGTGTCAATATTTTGTGTGGCCACCATAATTTTCCAGCACTGCCTTAACCCTCTTGGGCATGGAGTTCACCAGAGCTTCACAGGTTGCCACTGGAGTCCTTTTCCACTCCTCCATGACAACATCACAGAGCTGGTGGATGTTAGAGACCTTGCGCTCCCCCACCTTCCGTTGAAGGATGCCCCACAGATGCTCAATAAGATTTAGGTCTGGAGACATGCTTGGCCAGTCCATCACCTTTACCCTCAGCTTCTATAGCAAGGCAGTGGTCATCTTAGAGGTGTGTTTGGGGTCGTTAACATGTTGGACTACTGCCTTGCGACCCAGTCTCTGAAGGGAGAGGATCATGCTCTGCATCAGTATGTCACAGTACATGTTCCCTCAATGAACTGTAGCTCCCAAGTGCCGACAGTACTCATGCAGGCCCAGACCATGACATTCCCACCACCATGCTTGACTGTAGGCAAGACACACTTGTCTTTGTACTCCTCACCTGGTTACCGCCACACATGCTTGACACATCTGAACCAAATAAGTTTAGCTTTGTCTCATCGGGCCACAGGACATGGTTCCAGTAATCAATGTTCTTAGTCTGCTTGTCTTTAGCAAACAGTTTGCAAGCTTTCTTGTGCATCATATTTAGAAGAGGCTTCCTTCTGGGACGACAGCCAAGCAGACCAATTTGATGCAGTGTGCGGCGTATGGTCTGAACACTGACAGGCTCACACACCTTCAACCTCTGCAGCAGTGCTGGCAGCACTCATACGTATATTTCCCAAAGACAACCTCTGGATATGACGCTGAGCATGTGCACTCAACTTCTTTGGTCGACCATGGTGAGGCCTGTTCTGAGTGGAACCTGATCTGTGAAACCGCTGTATGGTTTTGCCCACCGTGCTACAGCTCAGTTTCCGTGTCTTGGCAATCTTCTTATAGCCTAGGCCATCTTTATGTAGAGCAACAATTCTTTTTTTCAGGTCCTCAGAGAGTTTTTTGCCATGAGGTGCCATGTTGAACTTCCAGTGACCAGTATAAGAGAGTGTGAGCGCGATAACACAAAATTTAACACACCTGCTCCCCATTCCCACCTGAGACCTTGACCTCTATTTATCAAGCCGTCAACCCCAAATACGCTGGAATTCCGCAGCGTAATTGTGGAGAGCCTGATTCCCCTAATTTATCAAAGCCTACAGACCGACAAAAGTAGAATTTTGTGACATAACATACGATCCGCCGGTCTCGGTCTGACACAGATAGATGGTTACGTCACTACAGATGTTCCGAATGCAAATTCGGCACTTTCTGACTACTTTTGCTAGTTATCAAAATTCTACCAGGTACGCTCACCACTATTCCGGCCCAGCGTACCTGGTTTTCAATCCGCCGCCCTGGAGGCGGCGGATGCCATAGGAATCAATTGGAGTCTGAAAGCAGCAAAGCTCATGTTCGCTGTTGCCCGCTATCCCATTGATTCCTATGGGAGAATAAAAGTTATGTTTACACCTAACACCCTAACATAAGCCCCAAGTCTAAACACCCCTAATCTGCCGCCCTCGACACCGCCGCCACCTACATTATACTTATTAACTCCTAATCTGCTGCCTCGACACCGCTGCCACCTAAATAAACATTATTAACCCCTAATCTGCCCCCCCCGACACCTACATTATACATATTAACCCCTAATCTGCCCCCCGACACCGCTGACACCTACATTATACTTATTAACCCCTAAACTGCCCCCCCAACACCGGCGCCACCTACATTATACTTATTAACCCCTAATCTGCCGTCCCCAACGTCGCCGCCACTATATTAAATGTATTAACCCCTAAACCTAAGTCTAACCCTAACACCCCTAACTTAAATCTAATTTAAATAAATCTAAATAAAATTTCTATCATTACCTAAATTATTCCTATTTAAAACTAAATACTTACCTATAAAATAAACCCTAAGATAGCTACAATATAACTAATAGTTACATTGTATCTAGCTTAGGCTTTATTTTTATTTTACAGGCAAATTTGTATTTATTTTAACTAGGTAGAATAGTTACTAAATAGTTATTAACGATTTACTAACTACCTAGCTAAAATAAATAAAAAAGAACCTGTAAAATAAAACCTAACCTAAGTTACAATAAAACCTAACACTACACTATAATTAAATAAATTAACTAAAGTAAATACAATTACATAAATTAAATTAAATTATCTAAAGTACAACCCCCCCCCACTAAATTACAGATATATAAACTAATTACACCTAATCTAATAGCCCTATCAAAATAAAAAATCCCACCCAAAATAAAAAAAAACCTAGCCTAAACTAAACTACCAATAGCCCTTAAAAGGGCCTTTTGCGGGGCATTGCCCCAAAGTAATCAGCTCTTTTACCTGTAAAAAAAAATACAAACAACCCCCCAACAGTAAAACCCACCACCCACACAACCAACCCCCCCAAAAAAAACTAACTAAAAAAACCTAAGCTCCCCATTGTCCTGAAAAGGGCATTTGGATGGGCATTGCCCTTAAAAGGGCAGTTAGCTCTTTTGCGGCCCAAAGCCCTAACCTAAAAATAAAACCCACCCAATACACCCTTAAAAAAACCTAACACTAACCCCCTAAAGATCGACTTACTGGGAGACGTCTTCATCCAAGCCGGGTGAAGTGGTCCTTCAGACGGCAGAAGTCTTCATCCAGACGGCATCTTCTATCTTCATCCGTCCGGCGCGGAGCGGGTCCATCTTCAAGATAGCCAATTCGGAGCATCGTCTTCTGCTGACGACTACCCGACGAATGAAGGTTCCCTTAAGTGACGTCATCCAAGATGGCGTCCCTTAGATTCCGATTCTATCAGCCAATCGGAATTAAGGTAAAAAAAAATCCTATTGGCTGATGCAATCAGCCAATAGGATTGAAGTTCAATCTTATTGGCTGATCCAATCAGCCAATAGGATTGAGCTTGCATTCTATTGGCTGTTCCAATCAGCCAATAGAATGCGAGCTCAATCCTATTGGCTGATTGGATCAGCCAATAGGATTGAACTTCAATCCTATTGGCTGATTGCATCAGCCAATAGGATTTTTTTTCTACCTTAATTCCGATTGGCTGAATTCTATCAGCCAATCGGAATCTAAGGGACGGCATCTTGGATGATGTCACTTAAAGGAACCTTCATTCATCGGGTAGTCGTCGGCAGAAGAGGATGCTCCGCGTCGGATGTCTTGAAGATGGACCCGCTCCGCGCCGAATGGATGAAGATAGAAGATGCCGTCTGGATGAAGACTTCTGCTGTCTGGAGGACCACTTCTGCCCGGCTTGGATGAAGACTTCTGCCCGTCTGGAGGACCACTTCTGCCCGGCTTGGATGAAGACTTCTGCCCGTCTGGAGGACCACTTCGCCCGGCTTGGATGAAGATGTCTCCCGGTAAGTCGATCTTCAGGGGGTTAGTGTTAGGTTTTTTTAAGGGTGTATTGGGTGGGTTTTATTTTTAGGTTAGGGCTTTGGGCCGCAAAAGAGCTAACTGCCCTTTTAAGGGCAATGCCCATCCAAATGCCCTTTTCAGGGCAATGGGGAGCTTAGGTTTTTTTAGTTAGTTTTTTTGGGGGGTTGGTTGTGTGGGTGGTGGGTTTTACTGTTGGGGGGGTTGTTTGTATTTTTTTTTGCAGTTAAAAGAGCTGATTACTTGGGGCAATGCCCCGCAAAAGACCCTTTTAAGGGCTATTGGTAGTTAAGTTTAGGCTAGGTTTTTTTTTTTGGGGGGGGGCTTTTTTATTTTGATAAGGCTATTAGATTAGGTGTAATTAGTTTAAATATCTGTAATTTGTTTTTTATTTTCTGTAATTTAGTGGGGGGGGGGTTGTACTTTAGATAATTTAATTTAGGTAATTGTATTTAATTTTGTTAATTTATTTAATTATAGTGTAGTGTTAGGTTTTATTGTAACTTAGGTTAGGTTTTATTTTACAGGTACTTTTGTATTTATTTTAGCTAGGTAGTTATTAAATAGTTAATAACTATTTAATAACTATTCTACCTAGTTAAAATAAATACAAACTTGCCTGTAAAATAAAAATAAACCCTAAGCTAGCTACAATGTAACTATTAGTTATATTGTAGCTATCTTAGGGTTTATTTTATAGGTAAGTATTTAGTTTTAAATAGGAATAGTTTAGGTAATGATAGGAATTTTATTTAGATTTATTTAAATTAGATTTAAGATAGGGGTGTTAGGGATAGGGTTAGACTTAGGTTTAGGGGTTAATAAATTTAATATAGTGGCGGCGACATTGGGGACAGCAGATTAGGGGTTAATAAGTATAATGTAGGTGGCGACGGTGTCGGGGGGCAGATTAGGGGTTAATAACATAATGTAGGTGGCGGCGGTGTAGGGGGGCAGATTAGGGGTTAATAACATAATGTAGGTGGCGGTGGGCTCCGGGAGCAGCAGGATAGGGGACAATAAGTTTATTAGGGTGGCGGTGGGCTCCGGGAGCGCGGTTTAGGGGTTAATAACGTTATTCCAGTTGTGGTGGGCTCCGGGAGCGGCATTTTAGGGGTTAATAACTTTATTTCGAGTTGTGGTGGGTTCCGGGAGCGGCGGTTTATGTGTTAATAACTTTATTTTGTTGCAGAGGGGTCCGGGAGCAGCGGGATAGGGGTAAAACAGTGTAGTATAGTGTGGGTGTTTAGTGACAGTATACCAATAAAGCTGTGAAAAAAACGAAGAGCAGCGAGATCAATGACTGTTAGTTAACAACAGTCCGCTACTCATCGCCCCGTACTTGGTGCGCGGCTTTTTAACAGCTTTTTTGGTAACTTTGGAGAGCGATGTTAGGCGATCTAAGGCGAGCGTATTGGTGCCGTCGAATGCAAGTAAGTTGAAGGCTTGATAAATAGGTCTCCTTGTAACAATAACGAGTCACATGACACCAGGGAAAAATGGCTAATTGGGCCCAATTTGGACATTTCCACTTAGAAGTGTAGTGTAGTTGTTGCCAACTATAAATATTTTTTATCAATATTACAATTTTCTATGTATTGATTTGAATATTGCATTACAAAAACTAGACTTTCATCCCTGTGTGTTTTCTCTCTCTCAGCATTAGATCCCTTTCCATAGAATCTGCCTCCCTCCTTGCTTTGTCAATTGTACTATGATTATAGCTGCTTTGTATTAATCTTTGTTTTATCTCATTGCTTTCTTTTTCATATGCATCCCTTTCTGAAGAGTTCCTCTTGGCTCTCATGAGCTGGCCTTTTGCTATGCCTCTAAAGACGTGTTTGGGGTGACTACTTCTTGCATGCAAAATTGTATTTCCTGATATAGGCTTTCGATATAAATTTGTACAGATCTTATTGTTAGTCTCATTACCTTCTAAGGTTATGTCTAGACAGGGCCGGCCCTAGCCATTGTGGGCCCCCTTTCTCTCCGCCCCAACTCAGCCCAGTCTCCACTCCAACCCCGCCCAGTCTCCGCCCCCAAAGCTTTTAAAATTAAAAAAAAATAGAAGAAAAATAATTTCAGGTAATGCACAACATTTTATATATATATTAAAAAAACATAAATCCACTAATGTGGAGCACTATAACATTGTATATATTGCAATATACCATTTGTACTATTGGAACAACTATTATGTATATAATGAAGAATTATGCTGACAATTAGGAACAGTTGAGTTGAAATGGGCCTTATTTTTATGTGTTTTCTTATGATAACAAGAACATTACAGAGATGCCAGGGCTGCCTCAGCAAGTGCAGGTCCCTAGGCAAAATGACAGCGTAGGCCTCTACCAAGAACAAAAAAATACTTAAAAGAAATGGGGCAATGCACTTTACCACACAAACACAGTGCACAGATATAATACACACATACATCCACACACATACACAGATAGCCCACACAGCCCACACACACACAGATAGCCCCCACACACACACATAGCCCACACACACATACATACATATGTAATATGGGCAGATACCCAGAAGGGAGGTAATGAATACAGGAATGTCTAGAATACACAGTTATACATCAGTAGATAATATGGGCAGATAACCAGTAGGGGAGGTAAGGAATACAGGAATGTCTGGGGTACACATACAGTTATACATCAGTAGGTAATATGGGCAGACACCCAGTAGGGGAGGTAAGGAATACAGGAATGTCTGGGGTACACATACAGTTATACATCAGTAGGTAATATGGGCAGATAACCAGTAGGGGAGGTAAGGAATACAGGAATGTCTGGGGTACACATACAGTATACATCAGTAGGTAATATGGGCAGATAACCAGTAGGGGAGGTGAGGAATACAGGAATGTCTGGGGTACACATACAGTTATACATCAGTAGGTAATATGGGCAGATAACCAGTAGGGGAGGTAACGAATACAGGAATGTCTGGGGTACACATACAGGTATACATCAGTAGGTAATATGGGCAGATAACCAGTAGGGGAGGTAAGGAATACAGGGATGTCTGGGGTACACATACAGTTATACATCAGTAGGTAATATGGGCAGATAACCAGTAGGGGAGGTAACGAATACAGGAATGTCTGGGGTACACATTCAGTTATACATCAGTAGGTAATATGGGCAGATAACCAGTAGGGGAGGTAAGGAATACAGGAATGTCTGGGGTACATATACAGTTATACTTCAGTAGGTAATATGGGCAGATAACCAGTAGGGGAGGTAAGGAATACAGGAATGTCTGGGGTACACATACAGTTATACATCAGTAGGTAATATGGGCAGATAACCAGTAGGGGAGGTAAGGAATACAGGAATGTCTGGGGTACACATACAGTATACATCAGTAGGTAATATGGGCAGAAAACCAGTAGGGAGGTAAGAAATACAGGAATGTCTGGGGTACACATACAGTTATACTTCAGTAGGTAATATGGGCAGATAACCAGTAGGGGAGGTAAGGAATACAGGAATGTCTGGGGTACACATACAGTTATACATCAGTAGGTAATATGGGCAGATAACCAGTAGGGGAGGTAACGAATACAGGAATGTCTGGGGTACACATTCAGTTATACATCAGTAGGTAATATAGGCAGATAACCAGTAGGGGAGGTAAGGAATACAGAAATGTCTGGGGTACACATACAGTTATACATCAGTAGGTAATATAGGCAGATAACCAGTAGGGAGGTAAGGAATACAGGAATGTCTGGGGTACACATACAGTTATACTTCAGTAGGTAATATAGGCAGATAACCAGTAGGGGAGGTAAGGAATACAGGGGGGAATGTCTGGGGTACACATACAGTTATACATCAGTAGGTAATATAGGCAGATAACCAGTAGGGGAGGTAAGGAATACAGAAATGTCTGGGGTACACATACAGTTATACATCAGTAGGTAATATAGGCAGATAACCAGTAGGGAGGTAAGGAATACAGGAATGTCTGGGGTACACATACAGTTATACTTCAGTAGGTAATATAGGCAGATAACCAGTAGGGGAGGTAAGGAATACAGAAATGTCTGGGGTACACATACAGTTATACATCAGTAGGTAATATAGGCAGATAACCAGTAGGGGAGGTAAGGAATACAGGGGGGAATGTCTGGGGTACACATACAGTTATACATCAGTAGGTAATATAGGCAGATAACCAGTAGGGGAGGTAAGGAATACAGAAATGTCTGGGGTACACATACAGTTATACATCAGTAGGTAATATAGGCAGATAACCAGTAGGGAGGTAAGGAATACAGGAATGTCTGGGGTACACATACAGTTATACATCAGTAGGTAATATAGGCAGATAACCAGTAGGGGAGGTAAGGAATACAGAAATGTCTGGGGTACACATACAGTTATACATCAGTAGGTAATATAGGCAGATAACCAGTAGGGGAGGTAAGGAATACAGGAATGTCTGGGGTAAACATACAGTTATACTTCAGTAGGTAATATGGGCAGATAACCAGTAGGGGAGGTAAGGAATACAGGAATGTCTGGGGTACACATACAGTTATACTTCAGTAGGTAATATAGGCAGATAACCAGTAGGGGAGGTAAGGAATACAGGGGGGAATGTCTGGGGTACACATACAGTTATACATCAGTAGGTAATATGGGCAGATAACCAGTAGGGGAGGTAAGGAATACAGGAATGTCTGGGGTACACATACAGTTATACTTCAGTAGGTAATATAGGCAGATACCCAGTAGGGGAGGTAAGGAATACAGGAATTTCTGGGGTACACATACAGTTATACATCAGTAGGTAATATGGGCAGATAACCAGTAGGGGAGGTAAGGAATACAGGAATGTCTGGGGTACACATACAGTTATACATCAGTAGGTAATATGGGCAGATAACCAGTAGGGGAGGTAAGGAATACAGGAATTTCTGGGGTACACATACAGTTATACATCAGTAGGTAATATGGGCAGACACCCAGTAGGGGAGGTAACGAATACAGGAATGTCTGGGGTACACATACAGTATACATCAGTAGGTAATATGGGCAGATAACCAGTAGGGGAGGTAAGGAATACAGGAATGTCTGGGGTACACATACAGTTATACATCAGTAGGTAATATGGGCAGATAACCAGTAGGGGAGGTAAGGAATACAGGAATGTCTGGGGTACACATACAGTTATACATCAGTAGGTAATATGGGCAGATAACCAGTAGAGGAGGTAAGGAATACAGGAATGTCTGGGGTACACATACAGTTATACTTCAGTAGGTAATATGGGCAGATAACCAGTAGGGGAGTTAAGGAATACAGGAATGTCTGGGGTACACATACAGTTATACATCAGTAGGTAATATAGGCAGATAACCAGTAGGGGAGGTAAGGAATACAGGGGGGAATGTCTGGGGTACACATACAGTTATACATCAGTAGGTAATATGGGCAGATAACCAGTAGGGGAGGTAAGGAATACAGGAATGTCTGGGGTACACATACAGTTATACTTCAGTAGGTAATATAGGCAGATACCCAGTAGGGGAGGTAAGGAATACAGGAATTTCTGGGGTACACATACAGTTATACATCAGTAGGTAATATGGGCAGATAACCAGTAGGGGAGGTAAGGAATACAGGAATGTCTGGGGTACACATACAGTTATACATCAGTAGGTAATATGGGCAGACACCCAGTAGGGGAGGTAACGAATACAGGAATGTCTGGGGTACACATACAGTTATACATCAGTAGGTAATATGGGCAGATAACCAGTAGGGGAGGTAAGGAATACAGGAATGTCTGGGGTACACATACAGTTATACATCAGTAGGTAATATGGGCAGATAACCAGTAGGGGAGGTAAGGAATACAGGAATGTCTGGGGTACACATACAGTTATACATCAGTAGGTAATATGGGCAGATAACCAGTAGAGGAGGTAAGGAATACAGGAATGTCTGGGGTACACATACAGTTATACTTCAGTAGGTAATATGGGCAGATAACCAGTAGGGGAGGTAAGGAATACAGGAATGTCTGGGGTACACATACAGTTATACATCAGTAGGTAATATAGGCAGATAACCAGTAGGGGAGGTAAGGAATACAGGAATGTCTGGGGTACACATACAGTTATACATCAGTAGGTAATATGGGCAGATAACCAGTAGGGGTGGTAAGGAATACAGGAATGTCTGGGGTGCACATACAGTTATACATCAGTAGGTAATATGGGCAGATAACCAGTAGGGGAGGTAAGGAATAGAGGAATGTCTGGGGTACACATACAGTTATACTTCGGTAGGTAATATGGGCAGATAACCAGTAGGGGAGGTAAGGAATACAGGAATGTCTGGGGTACACATACAGTTATACTTCAGTAGGTAATATGGGCAGATAACCAGTAGGGGAGGTAAGGAATAGAGGAATGTCTGGGGTACACATACAGTTATACTTCAGTAGGTAATATGGGCAGATAACCAGTAGGGGAGGTAAGGAATACAGGAATGTCTGGGGTGCACATACAGTATACATCAGTAGGTAATATGCGCAGATAACCAGTAGTTGAGGTAAGAAATACAGGAATGTCTGGGGTACACATACAGTATCCATCAGTAGGTAATATGGGCAGATAACCAGTAGGGGAGGTAAGGAATACAGGAATGTTTGGGGTACATATGTAATTATACATCAGTAGGTAATATGGGCAGATAACCAGTAGGGAGGTAAGGAATACAGGAATGTCTGGGGTACACATACAGTTATACATCAGTAGGTAATATGGGCAGATAACCAGTAGTTGAGGTAAGGAATACAGGAATGTCTGGGGTACACATACAGTATACATCAGTAGGTAATATAGGCAGATAACCAGTGGGGAGGAATGTTTGGGGGACAAACTATGCAAATTATGACATTTTGGGAAGTCTCCCTAAGTGTGATGCGGGAATCCAGACGTGGACCCGTTGCTCAGTGTGCCTAGAGGGATATGGCTGCACCTCACTGACGAGGCCCACAATAGGCCGAATGATCAGCTGAGGTTGCTTCTCGGGCCTTTGGCTTGGATCAAGTGCAGTTTTCTGTGCTTGGTCTTGGTCTTGGTTTGCTGCCTGGAGACCTGCTCCTTCGGCCTGGGGTCCTTTCCCTTTGGGGTTTGGGCTCCTGCTGCTATTAGGGGGGTGGCTACTCCTTAGGCGTAGAGCAACTGGGTAGTAGGGCCGTCCCCTTGGCCTTGTGGCATCGTCCCTGGACTTCAGCCACATGCTGCTTTTGGGGGGGCGCTCTGAAATCCAGCCTAAAGAGGCAATAGGGCAAATATGGCTACCAATGTGCCAAATGTTCCCCATACACTTCGGGTGTTGATCTCTGAGGACTTTCGAGAGAAGATTGGTTTGGCTCATGTCCAGCAGGTGGTTTTGGAGGGTGTTTTGAAGATGCCAAGAGCAAGTTTGCATTGTGTTCAGTCATTCCCTTCAAGAGGGATTTTTGATGTGGCTTTCACCGATGAGCATTATTTACAGACCTGCTATCAACGGACTATTGATATGGCTGCTGCTCCAGAGTTGGTTGGCATGAAATTTGTTGCCTGTGTGCAGAGGGAGAGAAGAATCCCGGTGACAGTACATATGTACAACCCTTGGGTCACTGATGTGGAAATTCGTCTGTTTCTTTGTCACTACTTTGATGATGTTCAAGGAGGTAGCAAGCTGAAGAATCAGTTTGGGACTTTCAATGGAAAGCGCAGGTTCTGGGTGCGGTTTGTGCCTGATGAATTAGGTATTGGTGGAAAGAAACACCCTCCACAGACTTTCGCCATTGGTGGAAATAGAGGTTTCCTATACTATGATGACATGCCTCTTTTTTGCCGTAGTTGCAACCTGTTTGGTCACATTGCTGAAAATTGCCCAGGTGCCAGATGTCGAAATTGCGGTGAGGAGGATCATCTTGTTGCCCACTGTAGTAAACGCCGGACCTGTGACCTGTGTGGTTCTTCAAGTCATCTGTGCAGGATGTGTCCTTTGAAGATGTTTCAGGGGCTTGATAGAGTGAAGCCTTCCTATGCTGATGTTGCAAAAAAAACATCTTCAGTTGCAACTGAGCCATCTGTGAATGAGGAGGAGGTCTCTGATGAGGCATTGAACTCTATATTACCTCTTTTGTGCAAGAAATCTGCATTTGGGGTCCCTGTCGGAGAGGTGTCTGATGCTCCTGTGGTGGTTCCTGTGGCTGAGAAGGTGGAGGAAGCCCAATCTCATCTTCAGGAAGTGGATCTTGCTACATCTAATGTGATAGCTGCTTCAGATGTTCTTGAAGCCCTGTTGCCCAATTCTGTGGATGATACTGTTGCTGTTCCTGTGACAGAGAATTTTTCCTTCACTGAGTCATCTTGTGATGCTGCTCCTGATGCTGTTCTTGGTGAAGGGGAGAACATTGATTGGTCTGCTGTTGTGTCCTCTAGTTCTGAGGAGGATATGGACACTGAAGGGAAAAAATCTGCCTCCAAGCGAAAAATAGATGCGGATTCTGATGGATGGGAGAGTCCTGATTTGAATCTTCCAGTAGTTAAGGGTGCAGATCCAGATACTACAAGTGATGCTGACTCTTTAATTTCAGAGTTTCCTTCTGTCTCTACTAAAGACGTTCCTTCTGACTCAAGCCAGTGTATAGGTGACTTTTCTGATGCCTCTTCTGTTGGTTATCTAGATAAAAGAGATGTGAACCAACTTGCTGAAGTTACTGGTTATGAGGCTGACAAGGGGGAGCCTAGGAGGTCGGAGCGCCACAGAGGCAGATTTAAAGGATCTCCTTGGAGTCCTAAGAAAAAGAAAGGAAAGAAGAAGTCCTGATGTTATTTCTTTTTTTTTTGTTTTTCTTTAATATATTTTTGTGATGTCTCTGACCATTTATTCCCTTAATGTCAGGTGTATGACAACTATAGCAAGGAGAGCTGCAATTTTTAAATTATTATCTGTATGTTCTGCTAATATTTTTTGTTTGCAGGAATGTGGTCTCTCTGAACATCCTAAATGTGCTGACTGGGAATATGGTCCTAAAGTATGGTCTTGTTCTTCTGATAGGAATGGGGGGGTGGGAGTTTTGTTTAAGGGGTTTAGTTTTTCTATCCTTAATGTAGTTCATATTGTCCCAGGTCGGGTACTTTTGGTTAGTTTTAGTTTTTGTGGGACTGTTTTTCGTTTGTTTAATGTATATGCTTCTCCAAATAGGGTAGAACGTTTGCTTAATTTTGAAACTTTAAAGTTTTTTCTGCCAGGCCGAGAGCCAACTTTTTTGGTTGGGGATTTTAATTGTATTATTAAGAATGGGGACAGAGAGGGTGGGAGTGATTATAGGGTGGATAGCTCAGGGAACCCCTAAACTGCCCCCCCAACACCGGCGCCACCTACATTATACTTATTAACCCCTAATCTGCCGTCCCCAACGTCGCCGCCACTATATTAAATGTATTAACCCCTAAACCTAAGTCTAACCCTAACACCCCTAACTTAAATCTAATTTAAATAAATCTAAATAAAATTTCTATCATTACCTAAATTATTCCTATTTAAAACTAAATACTTACCTATAAAATAAACCCTAAGATAGCTACAATATAACTAATAGTTACATTGTATCTAGCTTAGGCTTTATTTTTATTTTACAGGCAAATTTGTATTTATTTTAACTAGGTAGAATAGTTACTAAATAGTTATTAAAGATTTACTAACTACCTAGCTAAAATAAATAAAAAAGAACCTGTAAAATAAAACCTAACCTAAGTTACAATAAAACCTAACACTACACTATAATTAAATAAATTAACTAAAGTAAATACAATTACATAAATTAAATTAAATTATCTAAAGTACAACCCCCCCCCCACTAAATTACAGATATATAAACTAATTACACCTAATCTAATAGCCCTATCAAAATAAAAAATCCCACCCAAAATAAAAAAAAACCTAGCCTAAACTAAACTACCAATAGCCCTTAAAAGGGCCTTTTGCGGGGCATTGCCCCAAAGTAATCAGCTCTTTTACCTGTAAAAAAAAATACAAACAACCCCCCAACAGTAAAACCCACCACCCACACAACCAACCCCCCCAAAAAAAACTAACTAAAAAAACCTAAGCTCCCCATTGTCCTGAAAAGGGCATTTGGATGGGCATTGCCCTTAAAAGGGCAGTTAGCTCTTTTGCGGCCCAAAGCCCTAACCTAAAAATAAAACCCACCCAATACACCCTTAAAAAAACCTAACACTAACCCCCTAAAGATCGACTTACTGGGAGACGTCTTCATCCAAGCCGGGTGAAGTGGTCCTTCAGACGGCAGAAGTCTTCATCCAGACGGCATCTTCTATCTTCATCCGTCCGGCGCGGAGCGGGTCCATCTTCAAGATAGCCAATTCGGAGCATCGTCTTCTGCTGACGACTACCCGACGAATGAAGGTTCCCTTAAGTGACGTCATCCAAGATGGCGTCCCTTAGATTCCGATTCTATCAGCCAATCGGAATTAAGGTAAAAAAAAATCCTATTGGCTGATGCAATCAGCCAATAGGATTGAAGTTCAATCTTATTGGCTGATCCAATCAGCCAATAGGATTGAGCTTGCATTCTATTGGCTGTTCCAATCAGCCAATAGAATGCGAGCTCAATCCTACTGGCTGATTGGATCAGCCAATAGGATTGAACTTCAATCCTATTGGCTGATTGCATCAGCCAATAGGATTTTTTTCTACCTTAATTCCGATTGGCTGAATTCTATCAGCCAATCGGAATCTAAGGGACGGCATCTTGGATGATGTCACTTAAAGGAACCTTCATTCATCGGGTAGTCGTCGGCAGAAGAGGATGCTCCGCGTCGGATGTCTTGAAGATGGACCCGCTCCGCGCCGAATGGATGAAGATAGAAGATGCCGTCTGGATGAAGACTTCTGCTGTCTGGAGGACCACTTCTGCCCGGCTTGGATGAAGACTTCTGCCCGTCTGGAGGACCACTTCTGCCCGGCTTGGATGAAGACTTCTGCCCGTCTGGAGGACCACTTCGCCCGGCTTGGATGAAGATGTCTCCCGGTAAGTCGATCTTCAGGGGGTTAGTGTTAGGTTTTTTTAAGGGTGTATTGGGTGGGTTTTATTTTTAGGTTAGGGCTTTGGGCCGCAAAAGAGCTAACTGCCCTTTTAAGGGCAATGCCCATCCAAATGCCCTTTTCAGGGCAATGGGGAGCTTAGGTTTTTTTAGTTAGTTTTTTTGGGGGGTTGGTTGTGTGGGTGGTGGGTTTTACTGTTGGGGGGGTTGTTTGTATTTTTTTTTGCAGTTAAAAGAGCTGATTACTTGGGGCAATGCCCCGCAAAAGACCCTTTTAAGGGCTATTGGTAGTTAAGTTTAGGCTAGGTTTTTTTTTTTGGGGGGGGGGCTTTTTTATTTTGATAAGGCTATTAGATTAGGTGTAATTAGTTTAAATATCTGTAATTTGTTTTTTATTTTCTGTAATTTAGTGGGGGGGGGGGTTGTACTTTAGATAATTTAATTTAGGTAATTGTATTTAATTTTGTTAATTTATTTAATTATAGTGTAGTGTTAGGTTTTATTGTAACTTAGGTTAGGTTTTATTTTACAGGTACTTTTGTATTTATTTTAGCTAGGTAGTTATTAAATAGTTAATAACTATTTAATAACTATTCTACCTAGTTAAAATAAATACAAACTTGCCTGTAAAATAAAAATAAACCCTAAGCTAGCTACAATGTAACTATTAGTTATATTGTAGCTATCTTAGGGTTTATTTTATAGGTAAGTATTTAGTTTTAAATAGGAATAGTTTAGGTAATGATAGGAATTTTATTTAGATTTATTTAAATTAGATTTAAGATAGGGGTGTTAGGGATAGGGTTAGACTTAGGTTTAGGGGTTAATAAATTTAATATAGTGGCGGCGACATTGGGGACAGCAGATTAGGGGTTAATAAGTATAATGTAGGTGGCGACGGTGTCGGGGGGCAGATTAGGGGTTAATAACATAATGTAGGTGGCGGCGGTGTAGGGGGGCAGATTAGGGGTTAATAACATAATGTAGGTGGCGGTGGGCTCCGGGAGCAGCAGGATAGGGGACAATAAGTTTATTAGGGTGGCGGTGGGCTCCGGGAGCGCGGTTTAGGGGTTAATAACGTTATTCCAGTTGTGGTGGGCTCCGGGAGCGGCATTTTAGGGGTTAATAACTTTATTTCGAGTTGTGGTGGGTTCCGGGAGCGGCGGTTTATGTGTTAATAACTTTATTTTGTTGCAGAGGGGTCCGGGAGCAGCGGGATAGGGGTAAAACAGTGTAGTATAGTGTGGGTGTTTAGTGACAGTATACCAATAAAGCTGTGAAAAAAACGAAGAGCAGCGAGATCAATGACTGTTAGTTAACAACAGTCCGCTACTCATCGCCCCGTACTTGGTGCGCGGCTTTTTAACAGCTTTTTTGGTAACTTTGGAGAGCGATGTTAGGCGATCTAAGGCGAGCGTATTGGTGCCGTCGAATGCAAGTAAGTTGAAGGCTTGATAAATAGGTCTCCTTGTAACAATAACGAGTCACATGACACCAGGGAAAAATGGCTAATTGGGCCCAATTTGGACATTTCCACTTAGAAGTGTAGTGTAGTTGTTGCCAACTATAAATATTTTTTATCAATATTACAATTTTCTATGTATTGATTTGAATATTGCATTACAAAAACTAGACTTTCATCCCTGTGTGTTTTCTCTCTCTCAGCATTAGATCCCTTTCCATAGAATCTGCCTCCCTCCTTGCTTTGTCAATTGTACTATGATTATAGCTGCTTTGTATTAATCTTTGTTTTATCTCATTGCTTTCTTTTTCATATGCATCCCTTTCTGAAGAGTTCCTCTTGGCTCTCATGAGCTGGCCTTTTGCTATGCCTCTAAAGACGTGTTTGGGGTGACTACTTCTTGCATGCAAAATTGTATTTCCTGATATAGGCTTTCGATATAAATTTGTACAGATCTTATTGTTAGTCTCATTACCTTCTAAGGTTATGTCTAGACAGGGCCGGCCCTAGCCATTGTGGGCCCCCTTTCTCTCCGCCCCAACTCAGCCCAGTCTCCACTCCAACCCCGCCCAGTCTCCGCCCCCAAAGCTTTTAAAATTAAAAAAAAATAGAAGAAAAATAATTTCAGGTAATGCACAACATTTTATATATATATTAAAAAAACATAAATCCACTAATGTGGAGCACTATAACATTGTATATATTGCAATATACCATTTGTACTATTGGAACAACTATTATGTATATAATGAAGAATTATGCTGACAATTAGGAACAGTTGAGTTGAAATGGGCCTTATTTTTATGTGTTTTCTTATGATAACAAGAACATTACAGAGATGCCAGGGCTGCCTCAGCAAGTGCAGGTCCCTAGGCAAAATGACAGCGTAGGCCTCTACCAAGAACAAAAAAATACTTAAAAGAAATGGGGCAATGCACTTTACCACACAAACACAGTGCACAGATATAATACACACATACATCCACACACATACACAGATAGCCCACACAGCCCACACACACACAGATAGCCCCCACACACACACATAGCCCACACACACATACATACATATGTAATATGGGCAGATACCCAGAAGGGAGGTAATGAATACAGGAATGTCTAGAATACACAGTTATACATCAGTAGATAATATGGGCAGATAACCAGTAGGGGAGGTAAGGAATACAGGAATGTCTGGGGTACACATACAGTTATACATCAGTAGGTAATATGGGCAGACACCCAGTAGGGGAGGTAAGGAATACAGGAATGTCTGGGGTACACATACAGTTATACATCAGTAGGTAATATGGGCAGATAACCAGTAGGGGAGGTAAGGAATACAGGAATGTCTGGGGTACACATACAGTATACATCAGTAGGTAATATGGGCAGATAACCAGTAGGGGAGGTGAGGAATACAGGAATGTCTGGGGTACACATACAGTTATACATCAGTAGGTAATATGGGCAGATAACCAGTAGGGGAGGCAAGGAATACAGGAATGTCTGGGGTACACATACAGTTATACATCAGTAGGTAATATAGGCAGATAACCAGTAGGGGAGATAAGGAATACAGGAATGTCTGGGGTACACACACAGTTATACATCAGTAGGTAATATGGGCAGATAACCAGTAGGGGAGGTAAGGAATACAGGAATGTCTGGGGTACACATACAGGTATACATCAGTAGGTAATATGGGCAGATA
The DNA here is from genome assembly GCF_027579735.1 of Bombina bombina. NCBI lineage: Eukaryota > Metazoa > Chordata > Amphibia > Anura > Bombinatoridae > Bombina > Bombina bombina. The sequence goes on along the minus strand of NC_069510.1, from coordinate 151,143,697 downwards.
ACCAGTAGGGGAGGTAAGGAATACAGGGATGTCTGGGGTACACATACAGTTATACATCAGTAGGTAATATGGGCAGATAACCAGTAGGGGAGGTAACGAATACAGGAATGTCTGGGGTACACATTCAGTTATACATCAGTAGGTAATATGGGCAGATAACCAGTAGGGGAGGTAAGGAATACAGGAATGTCTGGGGTACATATACAGTTATACTTCAGTAGGTAATATGGGCAGATAACCAGTAGGGGAGGTAAGGAATACAGGAATGTCTGGGGTACACATACAGTTATACATCAGTAGGTAATATGGGCAGATAACCAGTAGGGGAGGTAAGGAATACAGGAATGTCTGGGGTACACATACAGTATACATCAGTAGGTAATATGGGCAGAAAACCAGTAGGGAGGTAAGAAATACAGGAATGTCTGGGGTACACATACAGTTATACTTCAGTAGGTAATATGGGCAGATAACCAGTAGGGGAGGTAAGGAATACAGGAATGTCTGGGGTACACATACAGTTATACATCAGTAGGTAATATGGGCAGATAACCAGTAGGGGAGGTAACGAATACAGGAATGTCTGGGGTACACATTCAGTTATACATCAGTAGGTAATATAGGCAGATAACCAGTAGGGGAGGTAAGGAATACAGAAATGTCTGGGGTACACATACAGTTATACATCAGTAGGTAATATAGGCAGATAACCAGTAGGGAGGTAAGGAATACAGGAATGTCTGGGGTACACATACAGTTATACTTCAGTAGGTAATATAGGCAGATAACCAGTAGGGGAGGTAAGGAATACAGGGGGGAATGTCTGGGGTACACATACAGTTATACATCAGTAGGTAATATAGGCAGATAACCAGTAGGGGAGGTAAGGAATACAGAAATGTCTGGGGTACACATACAGTTATACATCAGTAGGTAATATAGGCAGATAACCAGTAGGGAGGTAAGGAATACAGGAATGTCTGGGGTACACATACAGTTATACTTCAGTAGGTAATATAGGCAGATAACCAGTAGGGGAGGTAAGGAATACAGAAATGTCTGGGGTACACATACAGTTATACATCAGTAGGTAATATAGGCAGATAACCAGTAGGGGAGGTAAGGAATACAGGGGGGAATGTCTGGGGTACACATACAGTTATACATCAGTAGGTAATATAGGCAGATAACCAGTAGGGGAGGTAAGGAATACAGAAATGTCTGGGGTACACATACAGTTATACATCAGTAGGTAATATAGGCAGATAACCAGTAGGGAGGTAAGGAATACAGGAATGTCTGGGGTACACATACAGTTATACTTCAGTAGGTAATATAGGCAGATAACCAGTAGGGGAGGTAAGGAATACAGAAATGTCTGGGGTACACATACAGTTATACATCAGTAGGTAATATAGGCAGATAACCAGTAGGGGAGGTAAGGAATACAGGAATGTCTGGGGTAAACATACAGTTATACTTCAGTAGGTAATATGGGCAGATAACCAGTAGGGGAGGTAAGGAATACAGGAATGTCTGGGGTACACATACAGTTATACTTCAGTAGGTAATATAGGCAGATAACCAGTAGGGGAGGTAAGGAATACAGGGGGGAATGTCTGGGGTACACATACAGTTATACATCAGTAGGTAATATGGGCAGATAACCAGTAGGGGAGGTAAGGAATACAGGAATGTCTGGGGTACACATACAGTTATACTTCAGTAGGTAATATAGGCAGATACCCAGTAGGGGAGGTAAGGAATACAGGAATTTCTGGGGTACACATACAGTTATACATCAGTAGGTAATATGGGCAGATAACCAGTAGGGGAGGTAAGGAATACAGGAATGTCTGGGGTACACATACAGTTATACATCAGTAGGTAATATGGGCAGACACCCAGTAGGGGAGGTAACGAATACAGGAATGTCTGGGGTACACATACAGTATACATCAGTAGGTAATATGGGCAGATAACCAGTAGGGGAGGTAAGGAATACAGGAATGTCTGGGGTACACATACAGTTATACATCAGTAGGTAATATGGGCAGATAACCAGTAGAGGAGGTAAGGAATACAGGAATGTCTGGGGTACACATACAGTTATACTTCAGTAGGTAATATGGGCAGATAACCAGTAGGGGAGTTAAGGAATACAGGAATGTCTGGGGTACACATACAGTTATACATCAGTAGGTAATATAGGCAGATAACCAGTAGGGGAGGTAAGGAATACAGGGGGGAATGTCTGGGGTACACATACAGTTATACATCAGTAGGTAATATGGGCAGATAACCAGTAGGGGAGGTAAGGAATACAGGAATGTCTGGGGTACACATACAGTTATACTTCAGTAGGTAATATAGGCAGATACCCAGTAGGGGAGGTAAGGAATATAGGAATTTCTGGGGTACACATACAGTTATACATCAGTAGGTAATATGGGCAGATAACCAGTAGGGGAGGTAAGGAATACAGGAATGTCTGGGGTACACATACAGTTATACATCAGTAGGTAATATGGGCAGACACCCAGTAGGGGAGGTAACGAATACAGGAATGTCTGGGGTACACATACAGTTATACATCAGTAGGTAATATGGGCAGATAACCAGTAGGGGAGGTAAGGAATACAGGAATGTCTGGGGTACACATACAGTTATACATCAGTAGGTAATATGGGCAGATAACCAGTAGGGGAGGTAAGGAATACAGGAATGTCTGGGGTACACATACAGTTATACATCAGTAGGTAATATGGGCAGATAACCAGTAGGGGAGGTAAGGAATACAGGAATGTCTGGGGTACACATACAGTTATACTTCAGTAGGTAATATGGGCAGATAACCAGTAGGGGAGGTAAGGAATACAGGAATGTCTGGGGTACACATACAGTTATACATCAGTAGGTAATATAGGCAGATAACCAGTAGGGGAGGTAAGGAATACAGGAATGTCTGGGGTACACATACAGTTATACATCAGTAGGTAATATGGGCAGATAACCAGTAGGGGTGGTAAGGAATACAGGAATGTCTGGGGTGCACATACAGTTATACATCAGTAGGTAATATGGGCAGATAACCAGTAGGGGAGGTAAGGAATAGAGGAATGTCTGGGGTACACATACAGTTATACTTCGGTAGGTAATATGGGCAGATAACCAGTAGGGGAGGTAAGGAATACAGGAATGTCTGGGGTACACATACAGTTATACTTCAGTAGGTAATATGGGCAGATAACCAGTAGGGGAGGTAAGGAATAGAGGAATGTCTGGGGTACACATACAGTTATACTTCAGTAGGTAATATGGGCAGATAACCAGTAGGGGAGGTAAGGAATACAGGAATGTCTGGGGTGCACATACAGTATACATCAGTAGGTAATATGCGCAGATAACCAGTAGTTGAGGTAAGAAATACAGGAATGTCTGGGGTACACATACAGTATCCATCAGTAGGTAATATGGGCAGATAACCAGTAGGGGAGGTAAGGAATACAGGAATGTTTGGGGTACATATGTAATTATACATCAGTAGGTAATATGGGCAGATAACCAGTAGGGAGGTAAGGAATACAGGAATGTCTGGGGTACACATACAGTTATACATCAGTAGGTAATATGGGCAGATAACCAGTAGTTGAGGTAAGGAATACAGGAATGTCTGGGGTACACATACAGTATACATCAGTAGGTAATATAGGCAGATAACCAGTGGGGAGGAATGTTTGGGGGACAAACTATGCAAATTATGACATTTTGGGAAGTCTCCCTAAGTGTGATGCGGGAATCCAGACGTGGACCCGTTGCTCAGTGTGCCTAGAGGGATATGGCTGCACCTCACTGACGAGGCCCACAATAGGCCGAATGATCAGCTGAGGTTGCTTCTCGGGCCTTTGGCTTGGATCAAGTGCAGTTTTCTGTGCTTGGTCTTGGTCTTAGTTTGCTGCCTGGAGACCTGCTCCTTCGGCCTGGGGTCCTTTCCCTTTGGGGTTTGGGCTCCTGCTGCTATTAGGGGGGTGGCTACTCCTTAGGCGTAGAGCAACTGGGTAGTAGGGGCCGTCCCCTTGGCCTTGTGGCATCGTCCCTGGACTTCAGCCACATGCTGCTTTTGGGGGGGCGCTCTGAAATCCAGCCTAAAGAGGCAATAGGGCAAATATGGCTACCAATGTGCCAAATGTTCCCCATACACTTCGGGTGTTGATCTCTGAGGACTTTCGAGAGAAGATTGGTTTGGCTCATGTCCAGCAGGTGGTTTTGGAGGGTGTTTTGAAGATGCCAAGAGCAAGTTTGCATTGTGTTCAGTCATTCCCTTCAAGAGGGATTTTTGATGTGGCTTTCACCGATGAGCATTATTTACAGACCTGCTATCAACGGACTATTGATATGGCTGCTGCTCCAGAGTTGGTTGGCATGAAATTTGTTGCCTGTGTGCAGAGGGAGAGAAGAATCCCGGTGACAGTACATATGTACAACCCTTGGGTCACTGATGTGGAAATTCGTCTGTTTCTTTGTCACTACTTTGATGATGTTCAAGGAGGTAGCAAGCTGAAGAATCAGTTTGGGACTTTCAATGGAAAGCGCAGGTTCTGGGTGCGGTTTGTGCCTGATGAATTAGGTATTGGTGGAAAGAAACACCCTCCACAGACTTTCGCCATTGGTGGAAATAGAGGTTTCCTATACTATGATGACATGCCTCTTTTTTGCCGTAGTTGCAACCTGTTTGGTCACATTGCTGAAAATTGCCCAGGTGCCAGATGTCGAAATTGCGGTGAGGAGGATCATCTTGTTGCCCACTGTAGTAAACGCCGGACCTGTGACCTGTGTGGTTCTTCAAGTCATCTGTGCAGGATGTGTCCTTTGAAGATGTTTCAGGGGCTTGATAGAGTGAAGCCTTCCTATGCTGATGTTGCAAAAAAAACATCTTCAGTTGCAACTGAGCCATCTGTGAATGAGGAGGAGGTCTCTGATGAGGCATTGAACTCTATATTACCTCTTTTGTGCAAGAAATCTGCATTTGGGGTCCCTGTCGGAGAGGTGTCTGATGCTCCTGTGGTGGTTCCTGTGGCTGAGAAGGTGGAGGAAGCCCAATCTCATCTTCAGGAAGTGGATCTTGCTACATCTAATGTGATAGCTGCTTCAGATGTTCTTGAAGCCCTGTTGCCCAATTCTGTGGATGATACTGTTGCTGTTCCTGTGACAGAGAATTTTTCCTTCACTGAGTCATCTTGTGATGCTGCTCCTGATGCTGTTCTTGGTGAAGGGGAGAACATTGATTGGTCTGCTGTTGTGTCCTCTAGTTCTGAGGAGGATATGGACACTGAAGGGAAAAAATCTGCCTCCAAGCGAAAAATAGATGCGGATTCTGATGGATGGGAGAGTCCTGATTTGAATCTTCCAGTAGTTAAGGGTGCAGATCCAGATACTACAAGTGATGCTGACTCTTTAATTTCAGAGTTTCCTTCTGTCTCTACTAAAGACGTTCCTTCTGACTCAAGCCAGTGTATAGGTGACTTTTCTGATGCCTCTTCTGTTGGTTATCTAGATAAAAGAGATGTGAACCAACTTGCTGAAGTTACTGGTTATGAGGCTGACAAGGGGGAGCCTAGGAGGTCGGAGCGCCACAGAGGCAGATTTAAAGGATCTCCTTGGAGTCCTAAGAAAAAGAAAGGAAAGAAGAAGTCCTGATGTTATTTCTTTTTTTTTGTTTTTCTTTAATATATTTTTGTGATGTCTCTGACCATTTATTCCCTTAATGTCAGGTGTATGACAACTATAGCAAGGAGAGCTGCAATTTTTAAATTATTATCTGTATGTTCTGCTAATATTTTTTGTTTGCAGGAATGTGGTCTCTCTGAACATCCTAAATGTGCTGACTGGGAATATGGTCCTAAAGTATGGTCTTGTTCTTCTGATAGGAATGGGGGGGTGGGAGTTTTGTTTAAGGGGTTTAGTTTTTCTATCCTTAATGTAGTTCATATTGTCCCAGGTCGGGTACTTTTGGTTAGTTTTAGTTTTTGTGGGACTGTTTTTCGTTTGTTTAATGTATATGCTTCTCCAAATAGGGTAGAACGTTTGCTTAATTTTGAAACTTTAAAGTTTTTTCTGCCAGGCCGAGAGCCAACTTTTTTGGTTGGGGATTTTAATTGTATTATTAAGAATGGGGACAGAGAGGGTGGGAGTGATTATAGGGTGGATAGCTCAGGGAAGTTTTTACTTGATTTGCTTAAATCTTTCGGTTTGAAGGATGCCTTCGGGTCTGTTTCTTTTTCAGGGGAGGGTTTTACTTTCTTTAGTGATAGTGGTGGGATAAAATCTCGAATTGATTTTTGTTTTTTATCTAAATTTTTATGTGTTGATGATTTTTCTTTAAAGCGGATGCCCTTTACGGATCATGCCCTTTTAATTTGTAAGGTGAATTATGATTTGAAGATCAAGTATGGTAAGGGTGTTTGGAAACTGAATGTGGATTTGTTAGAAGATGAGAAGTTTAAGCGTCAGTTTATTTGGATGTATGAAAGGTGGCGTGAAAGAAAATGTGATTTTAGTAATGTGCTTATGTGGTGGGAATGGTTGAAGGTGGAAATAAAGAGGTTTTTTATTAAGAAAGGCTGTGAGAAAGCTAGAATGGAAAGGGAGTTGTATGATAAATGGTATCTGAGGTTGTTGTATTTGTATGAATTGAGAAATTGTGGTATTGATGTGCATGAGGAAATTGCTGAAGCAAGAAAGATAATTAAAAAGTGTATGTATGAAAAAGGAAAGAAAATTGTTTTTATGGCAAGATTGGAGAAAATGGAAAAGGATGAGTCTTGTAGTAAATATTTTTTTAAGAAAGCTTTTGAAGGAAAGACTGGTTTTGTTAGTGTTTTTGATAAGGTTGAGTGTGAAGTTAATGGTACGGATGGTGTTTTGCGTGAAGTTCATGAGTTTTACAGTGAGCTGTATAAAGAAAAAACAAGAGATGTTTTATTGGAAAATGAGTTGTTGGAAAACATTGAGGTTAAGTTGGAAAAATATGATAATGATTTGTTAGAAAGGGATCTAAGTTTGGATGAGATTGCAGAGGTTGTTAGGAGTTTTAAGAATGGGAAGGTACCTGGTTGTGATGGTTTGCCTGTTGAATTTTATACTTGTTTTTGGAATTTGATTGGGGTGGATATGTTGGATGTTTGTAAGTTTGTTTTTAGAATGAATGTTTTGCCTGTTTCAATGAGGAAAGGTTTGATTGTTTTGTTATTTAAAAAGGGTGATAAGAGAGATTTGAGGAATTGGAGGCCGATTACGTTGTTGAATGTTGACTATAAGGTTATTGCAAAGGTGTTGGCAAATAGAATGCGTGGAGTGATTGGTAAGGTTGTGGGTGAAGAGCAAGTGTGTGCTGTTCCTGGGTGTCAGATTTCTGAAAGTTTGTTGTTACTACGTGATGTACTGTGGTATGTGAGGGAGAGGATGAGGTCTGTTGCTGTTGCTATTGTGGATTTTGAAAAAGCGTATGATAGGGTAGTGCATGATTTTATGTTTCATGTTTTAGAACGTTTAGGATTTTCTGGTAAAAAAAACTGAGGAATTTTGTGTTAAATCTGGAGTGCGTCAAGGATGTCCTTTGTCTCCTGTGTTATTTGTATGTGTCATTGAGCCATTATTAACTAGTTTGAGGAAGGATAAATTAGTTAGAGGTGTGAGTGTTCCTGGTAGTAATGGAAGGTGTTTAAAAGTGATTGGGTATATGGATGATGTGAGTGTGGTATGTGAGACTCAGGCTGGTTTGAGGAGGGTGAAAACTTTAGTTGAATGTTTTTGTATGGCAAGTGGTTTCAGAGTTAATTGGAATAAGTGTAAAGTTAAAGTTTTTGGTAATGATAGGGAGATTGATTCCTGTGGATGGCCTGTGACTGAAGGTGCAATTGAGATGTTGGGTGTGAAATTTGATGTGGATTTGAAAGGCTTGGAAAGTTGGGAGAATGTTTTTGATAAAGTGAGTAGAAAACTTCAGTTTTGGTCTTTAAGGACTTTATCTTTGGAAGGAAAAATGTTAGTTATTAAATCGGTTTTGATCCCTATTATGTTATATTTGGCGTTAGTTTTTCCGCCACCTGAGAGGATTTTTCGGAGAATTTTGAGAGTGTTGTTTTCTTTTTTCTGGAGTTCTGGTATGGAGCGTTTGAAAAGAGATGTTGTTGTTAAGAGTAAGAATGTTGGTGGTAAGGGTTTTCCAAATGTGGAGAGATTTTTGGCTGTGAAATATGTTAGTAGGTGTGTGGTTCTGAGTGGTAAGGATAGCATGGCTGGTTGTATGGTAAAGTATGCTTGTGGAAATGTTTTAAGACGATATGGTTTATTTGAGATTGATAGAAAGAAACCGGTATGTTTTGCTGTTCCGTGGTTTTATGTAAGGGTGGAATGTTGGATTAAAAAATTAGTTTTTTTTTTTTTTCTGTATTTGAAATATGTTTAATTTTATTTTGTGTGATTATTTAAGTTTAATTGCATTTTGATTTTTTTCTGATGACAAAAATTTGGGTCAATATTTCACTTTTGTAACAAGAGTTATTTTGTTTGCATTTGTTATTATGATTTTATTTTGTATATATGCATATATGATTATTTTTCTAATAAAAGAATTACGAAACGTACGTCTGGGGTTTTGCTGTTTCTCTCGTTCAGAGAAGAATTGCCAGGTATTTCGGGGCTGGACTGTACTGTGAAGTCAGGATCAGACTGATATGCTTCAGGAAAGTTTTTCTCTGTGAAAGGCACATGTTGAGCAAAAAGAGGCTGCTTCTTGGGTGGTAACTAGCCATAGAACAAGCTATTATGCTATTGTTCGTTTCCAGGTTGAGCACTTCTCTCTTTTTATTAATGCAAATTATGACATTTTGGGAAGTCTCCCTAAGTGTGATGCAGGAATCCAGACGTGGACCTGTTGCTCAGTGTGCCTAGAGGGATATGGCTGCACCTCACTGACGAGGCCCACAATAGGCCGAAACGTACGTCTGGGTTTTTGCTGTTTCTCTCGTTCAGAGAAGAATTGCCAGGTATTTCGGGGCTGGACTGTACTGTGAAGTCAGGATCAGACTGATATGCTTCAGGAAAGTTTTTCTCTGTGAAAGGCACATGTTGAGCAAAAAGAGGCTGCTTCTTGGGTGGTAACTAGCCATAGAACAAGCTATTATGCTATTGTTCGTTTCCAGGTTGAGCACTTCTCTCTTTTTATTTATGCAAATTATGACATTTTGGGAAGTCTCCCTAAGTGTGATGCGGGAATCCAGACGTGGACCCGTTGCTCAGTGTGCCTTGAGGGATATGGCTGCACCTCACTGACGAGGCCCACAATAGGCCGAAACGTACGTCTGGGGTTTTGCTGTTTCTCTCGTTCAGAGAAGAATTGCCAGGTATTTCGGGGCTGGACTGTACTGTGAAGTCAGGATCAGACTGATATGCTTCAGGAAAGTTTTTCTCTGTGAAAGGCACATGTTGAGCAAAAAGAGGCTGCTTCTTGGGTGGTAACTAGCCATAGAACAAGCTATTATGCTATTGTTCGTTTCCAGGTTGAGCACCTCTCTTTTTATTAATGCAAATTATGACATTTTGGGAAGTCTCCCTAAGTGTGATGCGGGAATCCAGACGTGGACCCGTTGCTCAATGTGCCCAGAGGGATATGGCTGCACCTCACTGACGAGGCCCACAATAGGCCGAAACATACGTCTGGGGTTTTGCTGTTTCTCTCGTTCAGAGAAGAATTGCCAGGTATTTCGGGGCTGGACTGTACTGTGAAGTCAGGATCAGACTGATATGCTTCAGGAAAGTGTTTCTCTGTGAAAGGCACATGTTGAGCAAAAAGAGGCTGCTTCTTGGGTGGTAACTAGCCATAGAACAAGCTATTATGCTATTTTTCGTTTCCAGGTTGAGCACTTCTCTCTTTTTATTTATGCAAATTATGACATTTTGGGAAGTCTCCCTAAGTGTGATGCGGGAATCCAGACGTGGACCCGTTGCTCAGTGTGCCTAGAGGGATATGGCTGCACCTCACTGACGAGGCCCACAATAGGCCGAAATGTACGTCTGGGGTTTTGCTGTTTATCTCGTTCAGAGAAGAATTGCCAGGTATTTCGGGGCTGGACTGTACTGTGAAGTCAGGATCAGACTGATATGCTTCAGGAAAGTTTTTCTCTGTGAAAGGCACATGTTGAGCAAAAAGAGGCTGCTTCTTGGGTGGTAACTAGCCATAGAACAAGCTATTATGCTATTGTTCGTTTCCAGGTTGAGCGCTTCTCTCTTTTTATTTATGCAAATTATGACATTTTGGGAAGTCTCCCTAAGTGTGATGCGGGAATCCAGACGTGGACCCGTTGCTCAGTGTGCCTAGAGGGATATGGCTGCACCTCACTGACGAGGCCCACAATAGGCCGAAACGTACGTCTGGGGTTTTGCTGTTTCTCTCGTTCAGAGAAGAATTGCCAGGTATTTCGGGGCTGGACTGTACTGTGAAGTCAGGATCAGACTGATATGCTTCAGGAAAGTGTTTCTCTGTGAAAGGCACATGTTGAGCAAAAAGAGGCTGCTTCTTGGGTGGTAACTAGCCATAGAACAAGCTATTATGCTATTGTTCGTTTCCAGGTTGAGCACTTCTCTATTTTTATTTATGCAAATTATGACATTTTGGGAAGTCTCCCTAAGTGTGATGCGGGAATCCAGACGTGGACCCGTTGCTCAGTGTGCCTAGAGGGATATGGCTGCACCTCACTGACGAGGCCCACAATAGGCCGAAACGTACGTCTGGGGTTTTGCTGTTTCTCTCGTTCAGAGAAGAATTGCCAGGTATTACGGGGCTGGACTGTACTTTGAAGTCAGGATCAGACTGATATGCTTCAGGAAAGTTTTTCTCTGTGAAAGGCACATGTTGAGCAAAAAGAGGCTGCTTCTTGGGTGGTAACTAGCCATAGAACAAGCTATTATGCTATTGTTCGTTTCCAGGTTGAGCGCTTCTCTCTTTTTATTAATGCAAATTATGACATTTTGGGAAGTCTCCCTAAGTGTGATGCGGGAATCCAGACATGGACCCGTTGCTCAGTGTGCCTAGAGGGATATGGCTGCACCTCACTGACGAGGCCCACAATAGGCCGAAACGTACGTCTGGGGTTTTGCTGTTTCTCTCGTTCAGAGAAGAATTGCCAGGTATTTCGGGGCTGGACTGTACTGTGAAGTCAGGATCAGACTGATATGCTTCAGGAAAGTTTTTCTCTGTGAAAGGCACATGTTGAGCAAAAAGAGGCTGCTTCTTGGGTGGTAACTAGCCATAGAACAAGCTATTATGCTATTGTTCATTTCCAGGTTGGGCGCTTCTCTCTTTTTATTAATGAAAATTATGACATTTTGGGAAGTCTCCCTAAGTGTGATGCGGGAATCCAGACGTGGACCCGTTGCTCAGTGTGCCTAGAGGGATATGGCTGCACCTCACTGACGAGGCCCACAATAGGCCGAAACGTACGTCTGGGGTTTTGCTGTTTCTCTCGTTCAGAGAAGAATTGCCAGGTATTTCGGGGCTGGACTGTACTGTGAAGTCAGGATCAGACTGATATGCTTCAGGAAAGTGTTTCTCTGTGAAAGGCACATGTTGAGCAAAAAGAGGCTACTTCTTGGGTGGTAACTAGCCATAGAACAAGCTATTATGCTATTGTTCGTTTCCAGGTTGAGCACTTCTCTCTTTTTATTTATGCAAATTATGACATTTTGGGAAGTCTCCCTAAGTGTGATGCGGGAATCCAGACGTGGACCCGTTGCTCAGTGTGCCTAGAGGGATATGGCTGCACCTCACTGACGAGGCCCACAATAGGCCGAAACGTACGTCTGGGGTTTTGCTGTTTCTCTCGTTCAGAGAAGAATTGCCAGGTATTACGGGGCTGGACTGTACTGTGAAGTCAGGATCAGACTGATATGCTTCAGGAAAGTTTTTCTCTGTGAAAGGCACATGTTGAGCAAAAGAGGTTGCTTCTTGGGTGGTAACTAGCCATAGAACAAGCTATTATGCTATTGTTCGTTTCCAGGTTGAGCGCTTCTCTCTTTTTATTAATGCAAATTATGACATTTTGGGAAGTCTCCCTAAGTGTGATGCGGGAATCCAGACGTGGACCCGTTGCTCAGTGTGCCTAGAGGGATATGGCTGCACCTCACTGACGAGGCCCACAATAGGCCGAAACGTACGTCTGGGGTTTTGCTGTTTCTCTCGTTCAGAGAAGAATTGCCAGGTATTTCGGGGCTGGACTGTACTGTGAAGTCAGGATCAGACTGATATGCTTCAGGAAAGTTTTTCTCTGTGAAAGGCACATGTTGAGCAAAAAGAGGATGCTTCTTGGGTGGTAACTAGCCATAGAACAAGCTATTATGCTATTGTTCATTTCCAGGTTGGGCGCTTCTCTCTTTTTATTAATGAAAATTATGACATTTTGGGAAGTCTCCCTAAGTGTGATGCGGGAATCCAGACGTGGACCCGTTGCTCAGTGTGCCTAGAGGGATATGGCTGCACCTCACTGACGAGGCCCACAATAAGCCGAAACGTACGTCTGGGGTTTTGCTGTTTCTCTCGTTCAGAGAAGAATTGCCAGGTATTTCGGGGCTGGACTGTACTGTGAAGTCAGGATGAGACTGATATGCTTCAGGAAAGTTTTTCTCTGTGAAAGGCACATGTTGAGCAAAAAGAGGCTGCTTCTTGGGTGGTAACTAGCCATAGAACAAGCTATTATGCTGTTGTTCGTTTCCAGGTTGAGCACTTCTCTCTTTTTATTTATGCAAATTATGACATTTTGGGAAGTCTCCCTAAGTGTGATGCGGGAATCCAGACGTGGACCCGTTGCTCAGTGTGCCTAGAGGGATATGGCTGCACCTCACTGACGAGGCCCACAATAGGCCGAAACGTACGTCTGGGGTTTTGCTGTTTCTCTCGTTCAGAGAAGAATTGCCAGGTATTTCGGGGCTGGACTGTACTGTGAAGTCAGGATGAGACTAATATGCTTCAGGAAAGTTTTTCTCTGTGAAAGGCACATGTTGAGCAAAAAGAGGCTGCTTCTTGAGTGGTAACTAGCCATAGAACAAGCTATTATGCTATTGTTCGTTTCCAGGTTGAGCGCTTCTCTCTTTTTATTTATGCAAATTATGACATTTTGGGAAGTCTCCCTAAGTGTGATGCGGGAATCCAGATGTGGACCCGTTGCTCAGTGTGCCTAGAGGGATATGGCTGCACCTCACTGACGAGGCCCACAATAGGCCGAAACGTACGTCTGGGGTTTTGCTGTTTCTCTCGTTCAGAGAAGAATTACCAGGTATTTCGGGTGTGGACTGTACTGTGAAGTCAGGATCAGACTGATATGCTTCAGGAAAGTTTTTCTCTGTGAAAGGCACATGTTGAGCAAAGAGAAGCTGCTTCTTGGGTGGTAACTAGCCATAGAACAAGCTATTATGCTATTGTTCGTATCCAGGTTGAGCGCTTCTCTCTTTTTATTTATGCAAATTATGACATTTTGGGAAGTCTCCCTAAGTGTGATGCGGGAATCCAGACGTGGACCCGTTGCTCAGTGTGCCTTGAGGGATATGGCTGCACCTCACTGACGAGGCCCACAATAGGCCAAAACGTACGTCTGGGGTTTTGCTGTTTCTCTCGTTCAGAGAAGAATTGCCAGGTATTTCAGGGCTGGACTGTACTGTGAAGTCAGGATCAGACTGATATGCTTCAGGAAAGTTTTTCTCTGTGAAAGGCACATGTTGAGCAAAAAGAGGCTGCTTCTTGGGTGGTAACTAGCCATAGAACAAGCTATTATGCTATTGTTCGTTTCCAGGTTGAGCGCTTCTCTCTTTTTATTAAAGCAAATTATGACATTTTGGGAAGTCTCCCTAAGTGTGATGCGGGAATCCAGACGTGGACCCGTTGCTCAGTGTGCCTTGAGGGATATGGCTGCACCTCACTGACGAGGCCCACAATAGGCCAAAACGTACGTCTGGGGTTTTGCTGTTTCTCTCGTTCAGAGAAGAATTGCCAGGTATTTCAGGGCTGGACTGTACTGTGAAGTCAGGATCAGACTGATATGCTTCAGGAAAGTTTTTCTCTGTGAAATGCACATGTTGAGCAAAAAGAGGCTGCTTCTTGGGTGGTAACTAGCCATAGAACAAGCTATTATGCTATTGTTCGTTTCCAGGTTGAGCGCTTCTCTCTTTTTATTAAAGCAAATTATGACATTTTGGGAAGTCTCCCTAAGTGTGATGCGGGAATCCAGACGTGGACCCGTTGCTCAGTGTGCCTAGAGGGATATGGCTGCACCACACTGACGAGGCCCACAATAGGCCGAAACGTACGTCTGGGGTTTTGCTGTTTCTCTCGTTCAGAGAAGAATTGCCAGGTATTTCGGGGCTGGACTGTACTGTGAAGTCAGGATCAGACTGATATGCTTCAGGAAAGTTTTTCTCTGTGAAAGGCACATGTTGAGCAAAAAGAGGCTGCTTCTTGGGTGGTAACTAGCCATAGAACAAGCTATTATGCTATTGTTCGTTTCCAGGTTGAGCGCTTCTCTCTTTTTATTTATGCAAATTATGACATTTTGGGAAGTCTCCCTAAGTGTGATGCGGGAATCCAGACGTGGACCCGTTGCTCAGTGTGCCTAGAGGGATATGGCTGCACCTCACTGACGAGGCCCACAATAGGCTGAAATGTACGTCTGGGGTTTTGCTGTCTCTCTTGTTCAGAGAATAATTGCCAGGTATTTCGGGGCTGGACTGTACTGTGAAGTCAGGATCAGACTGATATGCTTCAGGAAAGTTTTTCTCTGTGAAAGGCACATGTTGAGCAAAAAGAGGCTGCTTCTTGGGTGATAACTAGCCATAGAACAAGCTATTATGCTATTGTTCGTTTCCAGGTTGAGCGCTTCTCTCTTTTTATTTATGCAAATTATGACATTTTGGGAAGTCTCCCTAAGTGTGATGCGGGAATCCAGACGTGGACCCGTTGCTCAGTGTGCCTAGAGGGATATGGCTGCACCTCACTGACGAGGCCCACAATAGGCCGAAATGATCAGCTGAGGTTGCTTCTCGGGCCTTTGGCTTGGATCAAGTGCAGTTTTCTGTGCTTGGTCTTTGTCTTGGTTTGCTGCCTGGAGACCTGCTCCTTCGGCCTGGGGTCCTTTCCCTTTGGGGTTTGGGCTTCTGCTGCTATTGGGGGGGTGGCTACTCCTTAGGCGTAGAGCAACTGGGTAGTAGGGCCATCCCCTTGGCATTGTGGCATCGTCCCTGGACTTCAGCCACATGCTGCTTTTGGGGGGGCGCTCTGAAATCCAGCCTAAAGAGGCAATAGGGCAAATATGGCTACCAATGTGCCAAATGTTGCTGAGAAGGTGGCTGAGAAGGTGGAGGAAGCCCAATCTCATCTTCAGGAAGTGGATCTTGATACATCTAATGTGATAGCTGCTTCAGATGTTCTTGAAGCCCTGTTGCCCAATTCTGTGGATGATACTGTTGCTGTTCCTGGGACAGAGAATTTTTCCTTCACTGAGTCATCTTGTGATGCTGCTCCTGATACTGTTCTTGGTGAAGGGGAGAACATTGATTGGTCTGCTATTGTGTCCTCTAGTTCTGAGGAGGATATGGACACTGAAGGGAAAAAATCTGCCTCCAAGAGAAAAATAGATGTGGATTCTGATGGATGGGAGAGTCCTGATTTGAATCTTCCAGTGGTTAAGGGTGCAGATCCAGATACTACAAGTGATGCTGACTCTTTAATTTCAGAGTTTTCTTCTGTCTCTACTAAAGACGTTCCTTCTGACTCAAGCCAGTGTATAGGTGACTTTTCTGATGCCTCTTCTGTTGGTTATCTAGATAAAAGAGATGTGAACCAACTTGCTGAAGTTACTGGTTATGAGGCTGGCAAGGGGGAGCCTAGGAGGTCAGAACGTTACAGAGGCAGATTTAAAGGATCTCCTTTGAGTCCTAAGAAAAAGAAAGGAAAGAAGAAGTCCTGATGTTATTTCTTTATTTGTTTTTCTTTAATTTATTTTTGTGATGTTTCTGACCATTTCTTCCCTTAATGTCAGATGTATGACAACTATAGCAAGGAGAGCTGCAATTTTTAAATTATTATCTGTATGTTCTGCTAATATTTTTTGTTTGCAGGAATGTGGTCTCTCTGAACATCCTAAATGTGCTGACTGGGAATATGGTCCTAAAGTATGGTCTTGTTCTTCTGATAGGAATGGGGGGGTGGGAGTTTTGTTTAAGGGGTTTAGTTTTTCTATCCTTAATGTAGTTCATATTGTCCCAGGTCGGGTACTTTTGGTTAGTTTTAGTTTTTGTGGGACTGTTTTTCATTTGTTTAATGTATATGCTTCTCCAAATAGGGTAGAATGTTTGCTTAATTTTGAAACTTTAAAGTTTTTTCTGCCAGGTCGAGAGCCAACTTTTTTGGTTGGGGATTTTAATTGTATTTTTAAGAATGGGGACAGAGAGGGTGGGAGTGATTGTAGGGTGGATAGCTCAGCGAAGTTCTTACTTGATTTGCTTAAATCTTTCGGTTTGAAGGATGCCTTTGGGTCTGTTTCTTTTTCAGGGGAGGGTTTTACTTTCTTTAGTGATAGTGGTGGGATAAAATCTCGAATTGATTTTTGTTTTTTATCTAAATTTTTATGTGTTGATGATTTTTCTTTAAAGCGGATGCCCTTTACGGATCATGCCCTTTTGATGTGTAAGGTGAATTGTGATTTGAAGATCAAGTATGGTAAGGGTGTTTGGAAACTGAATGTGGATTTGTTAGAAGATGAGAAGTTTAAGCGTCAGTTTGTTTGGATGTATGAAAGGTGGCGTGAAAGAAAATGTGATTTTAGTAATGTGCTTATGTGGTGGGAATGGTTGAAGGTGGAAATAAAGAGGTTTTTTTATTAAGAAAGGCTGTGAGAAAGCTAGAATGGAAAGGGAGTTGTATGATAAATGGTATCTGAGGTTGTTGTATTTGTATGAATTGAGAAATTGTGGTATTGATGTGCATGAGGAAATTGCTGAAGCAAGAAAGATAATTAAAAAGTGTATGCATGAAAAAGGAAAGAAAATTGTTTTTATGGTAAGATTGGAGACAATGGAAAAGGATGAGTCTTGTAGTAAATATTTTTTTAAGAAAGCTTTTGAAGGAAAGACTGGTTTTGTTAGTGTTTTTGATAAGGTTGAGTGTGAAGTTAATGGTACGGATGGTGTTTTGCGTGAAGTTCATGAGTTTTACAGTGAGCTGTATAAAGAAAAAACAAGAGATGTTTTATTGGAAAATGAGTTGTTGGAAAACATTGAGGTTAAGTTGGAAAAATATGATAATGATTTGTTAGAAAGGGATCTAAGTTTGGATGAGATTGCAGAGGTTGTTAGGAGTTTTAAGAATGGGAAGGTACATGGTTGTGATGGTTTGCCTGTTGAATTTTATACTTGTTTTTGGAATTTGATTGGGGTGGATATGTTGGATGTTTGTAAGTTTGTTTTTAGAATGAATGTTTTGCCTGTTTCAATGAGGAAAGGTTTGATTGTTTTGTTATTTAAAAAGGGTGATAAGAGAGATTTGAGGAATTGGAGGCCGATTACGTTGTTGAATGTTGACTATAAGGTTATTGCAAAGGTGTTGGCAAATAGAATGCGTGGAGTGATTGGTAAGGTTGTGGGTGAAGAGCAAGTGTGTGCTGTTCCTGGGCGTCAGATTTCTGAAAGTTTGTTGTTACTACGTGATGTACTGTGGTATGTGAGGGAGAGGATGAGGTCTGTTGCTGTTGCTATTGTGGATTTTGAAAAAGCGTATGATAGGGTAGTGCATGATTTTATGTTTCATGTTTTAGAATGTTTAGGTTTTTCTGGTAAGATTATTGGATGGTTTAAATGTTTGTATAGTGATATTGTGAGTCAAGTCCAGGTTAATGGTTTTTTGACTGAGGAATTTTGTGTTAAATCTGGAGTGCGTCAAGGATGTCCTTTGTCTCCTGTGTTATTTGTATGTGTCATTGAGCCATTATTAACTAGTTTGAGGAAGGATAAATTAGTTAGAGGTGTGAGTGTTCCTGGTAGTAATGGAAGGTGTTTAAAAGTGATTGGGTATATGGATGATGTGAGTGTGGTATGTGAGACTCAGGCTGGTTTGAGGAGGGTGAAAACTTTAGTTGAATGTTTTTGTATGGCAAGTGGTTTCAGAGTTAATTGGAATAAGTGTAAAGTTAAAGTTTTTGGTAATGATAGGGAGATTGATTCCTGTGGATGGCCTGTGACTGAAGGTGCAATTGAGGTGTTGGGTGTTAAATTTGATGTGGATTTGAAAGGCTTGGAAAGTTGGGAGAATGTTTTTGATAAAGTGAGTAGAAAACTTCAGTTTTGGTCTTTAAGGACTTTATCTTTGGAAGGAAAAATGTTAGTTATTAAATCGGTTTTGATCCCTATTATGTTATATTTGGCGTTAGTTTTTCCGCCACCTGAGAGGATTTTTCGGAGAATTTTGAGAGTGTTGTTTTCTTTTTTCTGGAGTTCTGGTATGGAGCGTTTGAAAAGAGATGTTGTTGTTAAGAGTAAGAATGTTGGTGGTAAGGGTTTTCCAAATGTGGAGAGATTTTTGGCTGTGAAATATGTTAGTAGGTGTGTGGTTCTGAGTGGTAAGGATAGTATGGCTGGTTGTATGGTAAAGTATGCTTGTGGAAATGTTTAAAGACGATATGGTTTATTTGAGATTGATAGAAAGAAACCGGTATGTTTTGCTGTTCCGTGGTTTTATGTAAGGGTGGAATGTTGGATTAAAAAATATGGTTTGGAGAATGTTAGTAGGGAGATGTGGTGTGCAAACAGAATGGTGTTGAAAATGTTGGAGAAGAAGGAAGGTCTTGAGTTGATTGAGGGTTTGAATGAAAATGAATGTGTGTTGGTATGGAAAAATGTGTGTAATAAGTATTTGATGAATAGGCAGAAAGATATTAGTTGGATGAGTGTGCATAAGTGTTTGCCAACAAGGGATTTTCAGAGAATGCGTCATTTAGTGGCTTCAGAAGTGTGTCCTAGAGATGGTTGTTTTCAAAGCGAGAGTGTTATTCATTTGTTTTGGAATTGTGAGTATGCTAGGGATGTTTGGAGAAGTTTGAAAAGGATGATTAAGGGTTTGACTGGAGTGCAGTTTTTTACTTTTAATATGATGATGTATGGTTTGTGTGGAAGTGGTTTGGAAAAGGAGAAAGCAAGATTGATATGGTTGTTGGCATGTTGTGTGAAGGAGGTGTTGTGGGATGTGCGTAATATTTTGATTTTTAAGAAAGAGGTAGTTACTGTAGGTAATTGTGTGGGTATGATCCGTGGGAAGTTGTTTTTGTATTTTTCTTTTGATAGGAGGCGATATGGGGAATTAGATTCTGAAGGCATCTGGAAGACAAAGAAGTGGAAGAATTGGATTATTTAGGGTTTTTTTTTTTTTTTTTTTTCCTCCAGTTTGTTTTTGTCTGTATTTGAAATATGTTTAATTTTATTTTGTGTGATTATTTAAGTTTAATGTTTGCATTTTGTTTTGTTTTTTCTGATGACAAAAATTTGGGTCAATATTTCAGTTTTGTAACAAGAGATATTTTGTTTGCATTTGTTATTATGATTTTATTTTGTATATATGCATATATGATTATTTTTCTAATAAAAGAATTACGAAACGTACGTCTGGGGTTTTGCTGTTTCTCTCGTTCAGAGAAGAATTGCCAGGTATTTCGGGGCTGGACTGTACTGTGAAGTCAGGATCAGACTGATATGCTTCAGGAAAGTTTTTCTCTGTGAAAGGCACATGTTGAGCAAAAAGAGGCTGCTTCTTGGGTGGTAACTAGCCATAGAACAAGCTATTATGCTATTGTTCGTTTCCAGGTTGAGCGCTTCTCTCTTTTTATTTATGCAAATTATGACATTTTGGGAAGTCTCCCTAAGTGTGATGCGGGAATCCAGACGTGGACCCATTGCTCAGTGTGCCTAGAGGGATATGGCTGCACCTCACTGACGAGGCCCACAATAGGCCGAAACGTACGTCTGGGGTTTTGCTGTTTCTCTCGTTCAGAGAAGAATTGCCAGGTATTTCAGGGCTGGACTGTACTGTGAAGTCAGGATCAGACTGATATGCTTCAGGAAAGTTTTTCTCTGTGAAAGGCACATGTTGAGCAAAAAGAGGCTGCTTCTTGGGTGGTAACTAGCCATAGAACAAGCTATTATGCTATTGTTCGTTTCCAGGTTGAGCGCTTCTCTCTTTTTATTTATGCAAATTATGACATTTTGGGAAGTCTCCCTAAGTGTGATGCGGGAATCCAGACGTGGACCCGTTGCTCAGTGTGCCTAGAGGGATATGGCTGCACCTCACTGACGAGGCCCACAATAGGCCGAAACGTACGTCTGGGGTTTTGCTGTTTCTCTCGTTCAGAGAAGAATTGCCAGGTATTTCGAGGCTGGACTGTACTGTGAAGTCAGGATCAGACTGATATGCTTCAGGAAAGTTTTTCTCTGTGAAAGGCACATGTTGAGCAAAAAGAGGCTGCTTCTTGGGTGGTAACTAGCCATAGAACAAGCTATTATGCTATTGTTCGTTTCCAAGTTGAGCGCTTCTCTCTTTTTATTTATGCAAATTATGACATTTTGGGAAGTCTCCCTACGTGTGATGCAGGAATCCAGACGTGGACCCGTTGCTCAGTGTGCCTAGAGGGATATGGCTGCACCTCACTGACGAGGCCCACAATAGGCCGAAACGTACGTCTGGGGTTTTGCTGTTTCTCTCGTTCAGAGAAGAATTGCCAGGTATTTTGGGGCTGGACTGCACTGTGAAGTCAGGATCAGACTGATATGCTTCAGGAAAGTTTTTCTCTGTGAAAGGCACATGTTGAGCAAAAAGAGGCTGCTTCTTGGGTGGTAACTAGCCATAGAACAAGCTATTATGCTATTGTTCGTTTCCAGGTTGAGCGCTTCTCTCTTTTTATTTATGCAAATTATGACATTTTGGGAAGTCTCCCTAAGTGTGATGCGGGAATCCAGACGTGGACCCATTGCTCAGTGTGCCTAGAGGGATATGGCTGCACCTCACTGACGAGGCCCACAATAGGCCGAAATGTACGTCTGGGGTTTTGCTGTTTCTCTCGTTCAGAGAAGAATTGCCAGGTATTTCGGGGCTGGACTGTACTGTGAAGTCAGGATCAGACTGATATGCTTCAGGAAAGTTTTTCTCTGTGAAAGGCACATGTTGAGCAAAAAGAGGCTGCTTCTTGGGTGGTAACTAGCCATAGAACAAGCTATTATGCTATTGTTCGTATCCAGGTTGAGCGCTTCTCTCTTTTTATTTATGCAAATTATGACATTTTGGGAAGTCTCCCTAAGTGTGATGCGGGAATCCAGACGTGGACCCGTTGCTCAGTGTGCCTAGAGGGATATGGCTGCACCTCACTGACGAGGCCCACAATAGGCTGAAACGTACGTCTGGGGTTTTGCTGTTTCTCTCGTTCAGAGAAGAATTGCCAGGTATTTCGGGGCTGGACTGTACTGTGAAGTCAGGATCAGACTGATATGCTTCAGGAAAGTTTTTCTCTGTGAAAGGCACATGTTGAGCAAAAAGAGGCTGCTTCTTGGGTGGTAACTAGCCATAGAACAAGCTATTATGCTATTGTTCGTTTCCAGGTTGAGCGCTTCTCTCTTTTTATTTAAGGAATACAGGAATGTCTGGGGTACACATACAGTTATACATCAGTAGGTAATATGGGCAGATAACCAGTAGGGAAGGTAAGGAATAGAGGAATGTCTGGGGTACACATACAGTTATACTTCAGTAGGTAATATGGGCAGATAACCAGTAGGGGAGGTAAGGAATACAGGAATGTCTGGGGTACACATACAGTATACATCAGTAGGTAATATGGGCAGATAACCAGTAGGGGAGGTAAGGAATACAGGAATGTTTGGGGTACACATGTAATTATACATCAGTAGGTAATATGGGCAGATAACCAGTAGGGGAGGTAAGGAATACAGGAATGTTTGGGGTACACATGTAATTATAAAACAGTAGGTAATATGGGCAGATAACCAGTAGGGAGGTAAGGAATACAGGAATGTCTGGGGTACACATACAGTATACATCAGTAGGTAATATGCGCAGATAACCAGTAGTTGAGGTAAGGAATACAGGAATGTCTGGGGTACACATACAGTATCCATCAGTAGGTAATATGGGCAGATAACCAGTAGGGGAGGTAAGGAATACAGGAATGTCTGGGGTACACATACAGTTATACATCAGTAGGTAATATGGGCAGATAACCAGTAGGGGAGGTAAGGAATAGAGGAATGTCTGGGGTACACATACAGTTATACATCAGTAGGTAATATAGGCAGATAACCAGTAGGGGAGGTAAGGAATACAGGAATGTCTGGGGTACACATACAGTTATACTTCAGTAGGTAATATGGGCAGATAACCAGTAGGGGAGGTAAGGAATACAGGAATGTCTGGGGTACACATACAGTTATACTTCAGTAGGTAATATGGGCAGATAACCAGTAGGGGAGGTAAGGAATACAGGAATGACTCGGGTACACATACAGTTATACATCAGTAGGTAAAATGGGCAGATAACCAGTAGGGGAAGTAAGGAATACAGGAATGTCTGGGGTACACATACAGTTATACTTCAGTAGGTAACATGGGCAGATAACCAGTAGGGGAGGTAAGGAATAGAGGAATGTCTGGGGTACACATACAGTTATACATCAGTAGGTAATATGGGCAGATAACCAGTAGGGGAGGTAAGGAACAGAGGAATGTCTGGGGTACTATGTTGATTATTTGTACCAGTTAAACTAAACTTACTGCAGATAGTATCTCAATGATATTCTTCTTATCATAGGCCTTGTACCCAGCAGCATTTGCTAAAATCATATAGTACAATATAGATCAGGTTCTGCAGCATCAATGCATGCTGTTTTCATATTATAGGGCCATTATATTGTTAGAGCATGTCATTTTACCTGCAAACGGGTTAAACACAAACTTAAGATGCTGCTAGTTGCACAGCTGGGTTGTGATTGGATCAGCGGAAGTTTGTAAAGCCACTGTATTGTCTATTTGAAAGAAAACTTTTCACTACAAGAGAATGTCAGCAGGATTTTCTCTCCAAGGTTATGTTTATGTTGTGCCAAGTATTTGTGTCCCAAAATAGGACAGGTTTTTGATATAATTTTAAGGGACTTTTTCTAAATAATTCTAAAGATAACCTACAGGCTTAGAATAACAAACAATGTCCATTAATCCATTATGGCAAACTCTCTTGTCATTTCTCATCCTCTCACAGCAAGATATGGCAACAAGTTCAGGCCAGCCGTTGCTCACTGACAGTTATACGCATCGCATATATTTATTTAGGCTTTGTTACAGGGACAACATGTCTGCAGTGCAAGTCACTCACACATCCATACACACTGTACATACCTCAACACCCAGGGTATCCCGGGGCCAGGCCAGTGATCTTAATCTGGATAAGAAGCCTCCCTGACTGGCAGTACCTGCAGGGGCTTCAGCTTGCTTCACAACTTGCCTTGTTTGGGTCAGGCTGCCTCCCGAGTCGGTCCCACACTCGCCCACTGCCTGTCACTTCTCCTCCTGTGACACCGCGCCGCTCCGCCTCCTCATGTCCTGAACTTGCGCCCAAATAATTTAAATAAAAATGGCTGGAAAAAATAATAAAATTTTTTTAAAAAAAGTGTCAGCACAAAACAAATATATATATATATTAAAAAAAATGTTTTGTTTGAACCCGCACTGTGGGGTTCCCCTAACCGTTTGGTTCTAGGTGGCTGCCTCGCTATCACGAGAACACCGCCAAGCAATGCATAACCTCAGCACTGCTGATGCTGATTGGCTATTGTTTTTTTGTGTGTTTATTTTCAAATTGCAGCTGGACAGCAGCTGAAGTATAACTGATCACAAAGCACTTACTCTGGTGAGCTGAAATTGTGAAACATAATATATTTTTACCTAGAGATGTTTGTGGGATATTTTCATATCAGCTTTTTACAGTTATGCTGCATCACTTTCAAGTTATTTAACATATGAGTATTATGTCCCTTTAAGGCCTTTATTAATGTATCACTAATGTTTTTTTGTCGTTTGTTTTTTTCCCTTTGCATATATCACTAATGATTTTTAAGGATGTGTGCCATTTTTTTATTGTTCTTACTAGATGGTAAATTATTATTATGGGAGCAGCGGTCTAAAGGCCGCTGCTCCACAACTTGTCCGACTGCTCTGAGGCCGTGGACAGAAATCAACCCGATCAAATATGATCAGGTCGATTGACACCCCCTGCTAGCCACCGTTTGACTGCGATTCTGCAGGGGGCGGTATTGGACCAGCAGTTCACAAGAACTGCAGGTGCAATGATAAATTCCGACAGCATATGCTGTCGGCATTTATCGATGTGTGGTGGACATGATACGCTACTTTGTATCAAATCCACTCACACATTGATAAATATGCCCCTATGAGTGAAATCTTTATGGGGATTTTATGCTTATTGTTGATACAGAACCCTGGTCTTTGAAGAGATGGTGAACAGTTAATGTGTAGTTTTCGTATGATATGTGCTTATATATATATTTGAGATTGAGTGTAAAACTTTATTTTAATGTATTTATGTTGTGTTTGGTGCAACTTTTAATTTAACCACTGCATTTGTCTCTTTTTGGAGCCTGATTTATTTTTTGTGAAAGTTCAACACAATAAGATTTGTGCAAATCCAGACCTTAGTGTGTTGCACTTTAACAAGAATAAATCCGGCTCCGAAAAGAGGCGAATGCCTTGAGCAGTCACCTTCATCTGCATTCTGAGACAACCGAAGGCTCCAAATGTACACGCCTACCCAATATAGGGCTAGATTACAAGTGGATGGGATGCAATCGTTAGCACAGGGTGCGTTATTCTTATATAAGTAGCATAAAATTATGTAGAATAAAAACAAGGGACATGAAACCCACATTTTTTCCTTTGTGATTCAGACAGGACATACAATTTTAAACAATCGTCTTATTTACTTCTATTATGAAATTTGCTTCATTCTCTTGGTATTCTTTATTGAAGGAGCAGCAATGTAATACTGGGAGCTAGTTGAACACATCTGGTGAGCCAATGACAAGGGGCATTTATTTGAAAATTGCACACTGTATCTGACTCGAGAAAGCTTTATTTCAACTTCCATGTCCATTCAAAAAGCCAAGACAAAATGAGCTGCACAAAACTGTCCAACTGTGTTTTCAAATGGTCAAGCCAGTAGAATTTGGTAAATCTAAAATAAGGTTATATTTCAATCCATCAGAAGAAACAATATTTTTTAATTGAGGCAAACGAACAACAGTGTTCCAAAAAGACATGTTCCATACACATTTTGTTGGATTTTTGGTCCTTTCTAATAGAACAGCCTTGACTGAAGACAAAAACTCACTGCTGGAACTGAGCTTGGATCTAAACCGCATAGGCCTATCTTTATTGTCAAAGAGTAGACCCAGGGCTTTTCAACTGATTCCTTTTGTTCCAGTTTGAGATTACATGGTAAAGGCACTGATCCGTGCAGCTTGGTACTTGCCCACTCATGGACTGAAGGAGAATTTGAAAGCCCACTTAGTGAGTACTCCGATATTCACTCTATAGATGTGCTTTCTACGCTAGTGAGTAAGCTGGCAATTACACTATTTGTTACACGTACCTTGTAAAGTGTGGGCAAATAAAAAAAAATCTCAGCCTGACAATACCAAAGGCATATTTTCCTTTACTGACATCAATGCGGAACTATCTACTGTATATCCATAAGGGAAAAGGGCCTTGCTGGTCGCTACCAGAATAAAGTACCCCACAAATTCAACTTAGAACTTTAAATAACTTAGCCACAATATAAATAATTACACAGACACAAGAGTGGAGGAGAAAAACAAGAACTGGTCAATTAATTAAACATCAAATTTAAAGATGACCAACCGGCTGCAACTTGGATGGGGACAAGCGAATTCTTAAGTGTTCTCAACAAGACAAAAGGTCAATGGCCAAGGGGCAGCAGCGAAGAACATTTCGCTCAAGACAGAGGCTATGAGGTTGTCAGGAGTTGAAAAGGCCCAAAACAAAGGAGAGGCACTTCTGTAACTACCTGAGGCATTCACCCAACCTTTGCCTTCCGGCCCTTATTCCTTCCGCCGTCAGGGTGAGAATAAAACTTCAACCCATAGGGGGCCTCACTTTTACCAGCCTTTAACTGCCAGTTCACAATACGAGGAAAGTTAAAATTAAGCACTACGGTCTTATGAAGAATGGCTCAAATAACCCTAACTTCTCCATGGGGAATAATTGAGGAACCTATAGGAAGCCATAATACTCGCACCACGATCTTGAACATAGGGAGGGAGGGAAAAGACTGTCCAATGTGAGGAAGAGGCCCAAAGCCTGGTGCAGAGCCTTTTTTAGTAGGATGACACTCCCCCAAGACGGCAACATTTCATACACGTCCCTCTAATCATGGATGCCACCATTTTGTTACCTAGGTTACACAGCAGGTATCTGATGTAGAGTTGCTGCACATGTGGCGACACATCAACACTAGAATGCAGTAAAAGTTAGATTTCAACATGGCTGCTCCCATGACTAGAGGGAGACAGTGAAAAACCTCATTACTATGCTTATAAAATGTATTTAGTCTCCATACATTTGTATGCAGCACCCATGTGTAAAGAAGTTAGCCATCACTGATTTAGATAATAAGACTGAACAATAATCTGGAAGATGTGCAATAATATAATGCAAAGTTCAGGGAATTCATAAAAAATAAGAATATTATTTTGGCAATCTCATGTGATGAATAGTGAGTTTTAAGCAATATTAACTTTACATAATGCAGAAATATCCATCTGCATAGGACACACACTTAAAGGGACATTCTAGAGCACAAATTGCATGCTCTAACAAATAAGCGGCTAGATTACGAGTTGTGTGTTAGTCTTAAAAAGCAGCGTTAAGAGGTCCTAACGCTGCTTTTTAACGCCTGCTGGTATTACGAGTCTTGCAGGTACAGGTGTACCGCTCACTTTTTTGGCCAGACTTGGAAATACCGCAAATCCACTTACGTAAATTGCGTATCCTCCTTTTTCAATGGGACTTGCATAGCGCCGGTATTACGAGTCTGCCAAAAAGTGAGCGGTAGACCCTCTCCTGTCAAGACTGGTACCGCATTTTAAAGTCAGTAGTTAAAGGGACACTGTACCCAAATTTTTTTCTTTTGTGGTTCAGATAGAGCATGAAATTTTAAGCAACTTTCTAATTTCCTCCTATTATCACATTTTCTTCATTCTCTTGGTATCTTTATTTGAAATGCAAGAATGTAAGTTTAGATGCCGGCCCATTTTTGGTGAACAACCTGGGTTGTTCTTGCTGATTGGTGGATAAATTCATCTACCAATAAAAAAGTGCTGTCCAGAGTCCTCAACCAAAAAAACAGCCTAGATGCCTTCTTTTCAAATAAAGATATCAAGTGAAAACAAAGAAAAATTGATAATAGGAGTAAATAAGAAAGTTGCTTAAAATTGCATGCTCTATCTGAATCATGAAAGAAAAAATGTGGGTTCAGTGTCCCTTTAAGAGTTTTACACTACAAAGCCGTAGCATAAAACTCTTAACTAAAGTGCTAAAAAGTACATTAACACCCATAAACTACCTAATAACCCCTAAACCGAGGCCCTCCCACATCGCAAATACTAAAAGAAAATTGTTAACCCCCTAATCTGCCAAATTGGACATCGCCGCCACTACAATAAATATATTAACCCCTAAACCGCTGCACTCTCGCCTCGCAAACATTAGTTAAATATTATTAACCCTTAATCTGCCGTCCCTAATATCGCCGCCACCTACCTACATTTATTAACCCCTAATCTGCCGCCCCCAACGTCGCCACCACTATATTAAAGTTATTAACCCCTAAATCTAAGTCTAACTTTAACCCTAACCCCCCCAACTTAAATATAATTAAAATAAATATAAATAAAATTACTATCATTAACTAAATTATTCCTATTTAAAACTAAATACTTACCTGTGAAATAAACCCTAAGATAGCTACTATAACTAATAGTTACATTGTATCTAGCTTAGGTTTTATATTTATTTTACAGGCAAGCTTGTATTTATTTTAACTAGGTAGAATAGTTATTAAATAGATATCAACTATTTAATAACTACCTAGCTAAAATAAATACAAAAGTACCTGTAAAATAAAACCTAACCTGTCTTACACTAACACCTAACACTACACTATAATTAAATTATTTCCCTAAATTAAATACAATTAAATAAAATTATCTAAAGTACAAAAAAACAGACACTAAATTACAGAAAATAATAAACAAATTACAAGATTTTTAAACTAATTACACCTAATCTAATCCCCCCTAACAAAATAAAAAAGCCCCCCCAAAATAAAAAAGCCCTACCCTACATTTAAAGGAACCTTCATTCAGTGTTAGCCGTCGGATGAAGAGGATGCTCCGCATCAGATGTCTTGAAGATGGACCCGCTGAAGATAGAAGATGCTGTCTGGATGAAGACTTGTGCCCGTCTGGAGGACCACTTCGTCCGGCTTGTATGAAGACTTCTCCCGGCTTCGTTGAGGACTTCGGCCCGGTTGGATGAAGACTTCTCCCGGTAAGGTGATCTTCAAGGGGTTAGTGTTAGGTTTTTTTAAGGGGGTATTGGGTGGATTTTAGAGTAGGGTTGGTTATGTGGGTGGTGGGTTTTAATGTTGGAGGGGATTTGTATTTTTTTTTACAGGTTAAAGAGCTGATTACTTTGGGGCAATGCCCCGCAAAAGGCCATTTTAAGGGCTATTTGTAATTTAGTGTAGGGTAGGGCTTTTTTTATTTTGGGGGGGCTTTTTTATTTTGTTAGGGGGATTAGATTAGGTGTAATTAGTTTAAAAATCTTGTAATTTGTTTATTATTTTCTGTAATTTAGTGTTTGTTTGTTTTTGTACTTTAGATAATTTAATTGTATTTAATTTAGGGAAATAATTTAATTATAGTGTAGTGTTAGGTGTTACTGTAATTTAGGATTTATTTTTATTTTACAGGTACCTTTGTCTTTATTTTAGCTAGGTAGTTATTAAATAGTTAATAACTATTTAATAACTATTCTACCTAGTTAAAATAAATACAAACTTGCCTGTAAAATAAAAATAAACCCTACGCTAGATACAATGTAACTATTAGTTATATTGTAGCTATCTTAGGGCTTATTTTATAGGTAAGTATTTAGTTTTAAATAGGAATAATTTAGTTAGTGATAGGAATTTTATTTAGATTTATTTAAATTATATTTAAATTAGGGGAGTTAGGGTTAGGGTTATACTTAGGTTTAGGGGTTAATAAATTTAGAATAGTGGCGGTGACGTTGGGGGCGGCAGATTAGGGGTTAATAAATATAATGTAGGTGTCGGCGATGTTGGGGGCAGCAGATTAGGGGTTAATAGTTATAATGTAGGTGTCGGCGATGTCGGGGGTGGCAGATTAGGGGTTAATAAGTATAATGTAGGTGTTGGTGATGTCGGGGGCGGCAGATTAGGGGTTAATAAGTATAATGTAGGTGTTGGCGATGTCAGGGGAGGCAGATTAGGGGTTAATAAGTGTAAGATTAGGGGTGTTTAAACTCGGGGTTCATGTTAGGGTGTTAGGTGTAGACATAAATTTTATTTCCCCATAGGAATCAATGGGGCTACGTTACTGAGTTTTACACTGCTTTTTCTCAGCCGGCTCTTCCTGTTGATTCCTATGGGGAAATCGTGCACGAGCACGCACAACCAGCTCACCGCTAACGTAAACAGCACTGGTATTGGAGTGAGATGTGGAGCAAAATTTTGCTCAGAGCTCACTTTTTGTCTGTTAACACCGTTTACTGTCTGTAAGTGAGCGGTGACAATAAACTGCTCGTTAGCACCGCATAGCCTCTAACGCAAAACTCATAATCTAGGTGAAGGTGATTTCATTTTTGCACTGGAATATCCCTTTAAGAATTTACTAGTCTTCCAGATAGATGTTTAGTAAACAGTATGCTGATTATTCTTTTGTAGAACAGCCTTAATGCATTGTGATATGCACCTAATAATAATGTCACATGACCTTTATCTTAATGTCACATGACCCTGATGAATACCACATGACCTTTATCATTATACTGTCACATGACCCTGATGATTACAACATGACCCAATCAGGGTGTAGCATGATACTGAGTCAGTTTATGGTGATACAACAACAAACATTAAAGTGCAAAGCACATGACTGATTATTACAATGTAACAAAACACCAGTAGTTATAAGGAAATATTAAAATGTTACAGATTGTTTTAGACATCTGCAGAAATCTTGTATCTGATTTTGTCTGAGTGACATTTTGTTCATCCGTCTATGAGTAGTTGCACAATGGGGACTATTATTGCTTGCCCTGAAGTTGGGTTCTCTGAAGACTTTAACAAGCAGCCTAAAGAGATATAAACCTTAAAATGTTCTTTTGTGATTCAGACAGAGAATGCAATTCTAAAGAGTTTCCAATTTACTTATTTTATTAATTTGCTTTGTTCCAATGGTATTGTTTGTTGAAGAGATGTCTAGTTAGGGGTCTGCAGCACTACATGGCAGGAAATAGTGCTGCCCTCTAGTGTTCTTGTAAATGGATTATATTCTGGCAAAACTGCTGCCATATAGTGTTCCAGACACGTGCACGCTCCTGAGACTTTTTTCAACACAAGGTACCAAGAGCAATAAGAACTTAAATAAGCTTAAAACCTGAGAAACAAATCATAATATTAATAAACACTTATTTACTGATGTATCTGCAACAACTAAGTGCTCCCATCACAGAAATTCTGCCTGATGTCCACTGGGAAAGGGGGTCAATGATTCTTATGGGGATCCCTGTATCCCTGAGAGACAAGAGACCACTCATCGTCTGATTTCCCAGTCCGGCCCTGGAAATTTGTATAGAACGGCCCGGCCCAGCCACGCCCCCTCCGACCCAGCCACTCCCCCTCCAGCCCAGCCACGCCCCCTCCAGCCCAGCAACGCCAAAAAAATACAATATTTTTTCCTGTGCTTAATGTGGGGCAGTGGCCTTAGCCTACCTTTCTACTGGACCTTTCTGCAGCATGGTGGCAAGCTGGCAGCTGCAGGTATCCATCCCTTTCCTCTTCTTCTGTCTCCTCCTCTCCGCTAATCCGCCATGTCTGCCCCAGTCTGTCTAAGGGTGAACTCACTGATGTGGAGGGGGCGGAGTTAGAGAGCGTGCTCAGGCACAGGAAAGGTGCGCAAGCTCAGTACAAGAGAAGGAGGGAGCAGCAAAAGGAGGTAGGAAGCTCGGTAGTTTACTAGGAAAGAGGAGACAGGAACTATATTGTCTCGCCCACCACCAATACAAAATAAATACAAACTTTAAGTGAGGCTAGCCTGCAGGCGTGGAGAGTGGATTGGGCCTGTGCATGATGACATCGACTGCCGACCCACCCCTTCCCTCCCTGCTGATCCACTGCAGCTGAGCAGCCTCTGCCGGCCGGCGGCCCATCGGGAGACAGTGGCTTCATTAGCTAAATGTCTGGTTGTTTTGTGCTTCAGATGATCCCCGCTTGTTTGGAAACCATCTGCGTTCTAAAGAAAAACATGCAACCCCTCATTTCAAATAAGAGGTTGTATGTCTGTGGCTTGTGAACAGCATGCACACGCAACAGGGGATGAGGAAGCGCCTCTGCATATGAGCACGTCCTCATTGCACATGGTTGAGTAAAGTTGCACTGTATTTAAAGGGACAGTCTACTTGAAAAATGTTTATTGTTTAAAAAGATAAATAATCCCTTTATTGCCCATTCCCCAGTTTTGCATAACCAACGCTGTTATATTATACACTTTTTACCTCTGTAATTACCTTGTATCTAAGCCTCTGCAGACTGCCCCCTCATCTCAGTGCTTTTGACAGACTTGCATTTTAGCCAATCAGTGATGACTCATAAGTAACGCCACGGGAGTGAGCATAATGTTATCTATATGGCAAACATTAACTAGAGCAGTCTAGCTGTAAAAAACTAGAAATTAGCATATGAGCCTACCTAGGTTTAACTTTAACAAAGAATACCAAGAGAACAAAGCAAATTTGTTGATAAAAGTAAATTGGAAAGTTGTTTAAAATTGCATGCTCTATGTGATTCATGTTTCATTTATGTGCGTGTGTATATACTGTATACTGCATATATATATGTGTGTGTATGCATTTGTATTTGTGATTATTTGTGTAAATCAGTATATATACATACATATATACACATGTAAAGAAATAAATGAACATTCATACACATATAAATATATAAATATATATATATATTTGCATACAAAGAGAGAAGCACTCTACCAGGAACGGACAACAGCTCATCAGCTAGTTCTATGGCAATTTACCACCCAGGAGTAGCCTCTTTTACACCAGTGTGCTTTTCACAAAGGAAAACTTTCCTGAAGTATATCAGTCTGATCCCACCAAGTAAGGTCAGTACAGTCCCAAAATACCAGGCAATTCTCCTTTGAACAAGGAATATGACAACCCCAGACGATCGTTTCGTCCTCGTCAGTGAGGTGCAGCCACATTCCTCTAAGCACAATGGGCAAGAAGTTCACGTCTGACTTCCCCCATCACCCATAGGGAGACCTCTCTAGGGTCATATTAATTTGCATACACCAGTCCTGCACATAAAAACATGCAATATAATTTTACCCAAGCGCAATACATTTTTTGTTTGAGCGCAGTTAGTATACAATGTGATTTAGCGCACCACTTGTAATCTGGCCCAAATGTTTTATAATTTCCAAATACAGAAAATTGTTTAGCATATTAAACCTACATCCTATATTTATACCAACTTACAGGATTTCCTCTTGTGCCATGGACCATAAATTCAACAAATCTCTGGTCCTGTTTATAGAACAAACTTTGTGAAAATATATTCATGATACTTTCATCAATATTTTTGTTTGCAAAGCAAAATATCTGGGGAATGTGCACTCCTTTTTTTTTATCTAAACCCACCATATGGGAAAAGAAAACTTGTAGCACAGACAGCTTTTGTATTTCACAGCTTGAGTCCCGCTGGGATGTGGGGCTCTCAGGAAATGCTAACGTTGCCTTAAAGAGAAACGCAATACAAGTTGTAATGTTAACACCAACAGAAAATAAGTAGAAATACTTTTTTTTAACAAATATTAAAGAAAAACCACCTTTTCAGTATGCAAAAGAACTTTCTAATATGTGAAGTCATAATTTAAACGATATATATTGAACATACACAGAGACGTTTAAATAAATATATAGATACAGGGCTTGAAATTTATAGTGGCACACGAGTATCGGATGACTTTTACAGCGAAAAACTTTTTCCTATCTTTAACATTGAGGGGACTACTATCTTTTTCTCTTGGGCTAGTAGCTTTTAACCACTTACTATTAAACCATAGTGATATGTGTGTGCATACTATACACACACACATGTACATATATACAGCATATATATATATATATATAATATATATATATATATATTTAATATATATATATATACTGTATATATATATACACACACATATACACACACACACAGTGGATATAAAAAGTTTACACACCCCTGTTAAAATGTCAGGTTTCTGTGATGTAACAAAATGAGACAAAGATAAATCATTTCAGAACTTTTTTCACCTTTAATGTGACTTATAAACTGTACAACTTGATTGAAAAACAAACTGAAACTTCTATGTGGAGGGAAGTAAAAATAAAAAAATAAAATAATATGGTTGCATAAGTGTGAACACCCTTTTATATTTGGGGATGTTGCTGTGTTTAGAATTAAGCAATCACATTCAAAACCATTTTAAATAGGATTCAGTACACACCTGTCATCATTTAAAGTGCCTCTGATTAACCCCAAATAAAGTTCAGCTGTTCTAGTAGGTCTTTCCTGACATTTTCTTAGTGTACATATAATATATATACAGTCATTGCCAAAAATATTGGCACCCCTGCATTTCTGTCAGATAATGCACCACTTCACCCAGAAAAGTGTTGCAATTACAAATGTTTAGGCATTCTCATGTTTATTTCTTTTGTTTGTATTGGTGTGACACAAAAAAGTGGAGGAAAAAAAGCCAAATCTGACACATTCCACGCAAAACTCCAAAAATGACCTAAACAAAATGATTGGCACCTTCTCAAAATTGTAAGAAATAATTGTATTCCAAGTTTGTGATGCTCTTGTAATTTGTAATTAAACTCACCTGTATCAATTAACAGGTGCTGACAATATAGAAATCACACCGGCAACCAGTTAAAATGGTGAAAAATGTATCAACAAAAATTGATCAAAGATTGCAACAAAGGATTGTTCCAATGGTGGATAAAGAACCTCAATCAACTTCCAGACAAATTCAAGCTTAAGGCACAGGGTACAAATGTGTCAGCTCGCACTATACGTCTGAATGAAAAGGGACGCTATGGTAGGAGACCCAGGAGGACCGCACTGCTGACACAGAAACATAAAAAAGCCAGATTGGAGTTTGTCAAAACCTACCTGAGGAAGCCAAAATCCTTTTGGGAGAATGTGCTGTGGACAAACAAAACAAAATTACAGCTTTTTGGTAAAGCCCATCAGTCTACTGTTTGCAGAAAAAGAATTGAGGCTTTTAAAGAAAAGAATACAGTCCCTACAGTCAAACATGGTGGAGGTTCACTGATGTTTTGAGGTTGCTTTGCTGCTCCATGCACTGGATGTCTTGACTGTGTGCATGGCATTATGAAATCTGAAGACTACATAAAGAACTCTGTGATGCAATGTAGGGCCCAGTGTCAGAAAGTAGGGTCTCCGTCAGAGGTCATGGGTCTTACAGCAGGACAATGACCCAAAGCACACATCAGAAAGCACCCAGAAATGGCTTAAGACAAAGCGCTGGAGAGTAGTGAACTGACCAGCAATGAGTCCAGATCTCAATCCCATAGAGCACCTGTGGAGAGATCTCAAAACAGCAGTTGGGTAAAGGAACCCTTTCAATCTGAGAGATCTGGAGCAGTTGGCAAAAGAAGAGTTGTCCAAAATTCCAGTAGAGAGGTGTAGGAAACTCATTGATGGTTACAGGAAGCAAATGATTTCAGTTATTTTTTTCAAAGGGTTGTGCTAGCAAATATTAAATTGAGGGTGCCAATAATTTTGTCCAGTCCATTTTTGGAGTTTTGCGTGGAATGTGTCAGATTTGGCCTTTTTTTTTCTCCACTTTTTTTGTGTCATACCAATACAAATACCTAGATTACGAGTTTTGCGTTCATATTTTAATGCTTAAAAAAGGGCCATTTCAGCATTAAAACAGCACTGCAGCCATTACAAGTCTTGTCGGTATAGCTGTACTGCAAGCCTTTTAAACTGTAACGCAACGTCAGCCCCGCACATGTAAAAATTACGTTTTTTCATGGGACTTCTATAGTGCTGCCATTACGAGTTTTGCGGTGAGGCTAAAAAGCTTGTGTTACACCCTATAACGACAAGATCAGTAACGCCATCTGAAAGCAGTAGTTATGAGTTTTACGCAACAAAACTATTACATAAAACTCATAACTAAACTGTTACAAAGTACACTAACACCCATAAACTACCTAATAACCCCTAAACTGAGGCCCTCCCACATTGCAAATACTATATTAAACTTATTAACTCCTAATCTGCCGCTCCTGACATCGCCGCCACTAATAAAATGTATTAACTCCTATTCTGCCGCTCCACAACATCGTCGCCACTATACTAAAGTTATTAACCCCGAATCTGCCACTCCCGACATCGCCGCCACTAATAAAAATTATAAACCTCTATTCCGCTGCTCCCCGCCATCGTCACCACTATAATAAAGTTATTAACCCCTAAACCGCCGCCCTCCCGTATCGCACACTTTAAATATTATTAACCCCTAATCTGCCGTCCGCCCACATTGCCCCCACTGTACTAAAGTTATTAAGCCCTACACCGCAGCCAATATAATAAACCTATTAACCCCTAAACCGCAAGCCCCCCACAACGAAATATAGACTTTTTTCTGACCCGCTCTCCCCATTAATGTCTATGGGGAAAGCGTGCACAAGCACGTCAAAACAGCTTTTGTATTTTCTGCGGTATGGAGCTTAAAACCACCATATCGCACGCACAACCTGGCTGTTTGAAAACTTGTAATGGCTGCGCTATAGGGGGTTAAATAACGCAACTTTTGTTGTGTTCGTTAATTTCCCTATAGTGCGAATAACCTAATCTAGTTGAAAATAAATAAACATGTGAATGCCTAAACATTTGTAATTGCAACGATTTTCTGGGCAAAGTGGTGCATTATCTGACAGAAATGCAAGGGTGCCAATATTTTGGGCCATGACTGTATATATAACAGAACCACCTGATATAATATAATACTGGTAGGAAAACCTAAGACCACTAGTTTCTGAGTCTAAGGGTGCAAGGAGGAATCAAAAAATGGAAATAAATCCTAAAAAAGAAAGAAAATATAAGAAAAAAGAGAAAATAGAAATAGTATACAAGAATTCCTTAGCCAGCACTTCCTATTCAATAACCATCTATAAATTAGATATTAGACCACCATGGGGTGAAAACATCAAGGACACAGCAAAAATTCATGAGCACACACCCGTAAATTCAAAAAATGTTACTTTATTAACCACCATAATCTAGGGCAACAGAACTTATTATGCATACCCTAACTCAGTAAAAATGGTTACTTTATTAACCACCATAATCTAGGGCAACAAAACTTATTATGCATACCCTAACTCAGTAAAAATTGTTACTTTATTAACCGCCATAATCTAGGGCAACAGAACTTATTATGCATACCCTAACTCAGTAAAAATGGTTACTTTATTAACCACCATAATCTAGGGCAACAAAACTTATTATGCATACCCTAACTCAGTAAAAATGGTTACTTTATTAACCACCATAATCTAGGGCAACAGAACTTATTATGCATACCCTAACTCAGTAAAAATTGTTACTTTATTAACCACCATAATCTAGGGCAACAAAACTTATTATGCATACCCTAACTCAGTAAAAATTGTTACTTTATTAACCACCATAATCTAGGGCAACAGAACTTATTATGCATACCCTAACTCAGTAAAAATTGTTACTTTATTAACCACCATAATCTAGGGCAACAGAACTTATTATGCATACCCTAACTCAGTAAAAATTGTTACTTTATTAACCACCATAATCTAGGGCAACAGAACTTATTGTGCATACCCTAACTCAGTAAAAATTGTTACTTTATTAACCACCATAATCTAGGGCAACAGAACTTATTGTGCATACCCTAACTCAGTAAAAATTGTTACTTTATTAACCACCATAATCTAGGGCAACAGAACTTATTATGCATACCCTAACTCAGTAAAAATTGTTACTTTATTAACCACCATAATCTAGGGCAACAGAATTTATTATGCATACCCTAACTCAGTAAAAATTGTTACTTTATTAACCACCATAATCTAGGGCAACAGAACTTATTATGCATACCCTAACTCAGTAAAAATTGTTACTTTATTAACCACCATAATCTAGAGCAACAAAACTTATTGTGCATACCCTAACTCAGTAAAAATTGTTACTTTATTAACCACCATAATCTAGGGCAACAGAACTTATTATGCATACCCTAACTCAGTAAAAATTGTTACTTTATTAACCACCATAATCTAGGGCAACAGAACTTATTATGCATACCCTAACTCAGTAAAAATGGTTACTTTATTAACCACCATAATCTAGGGCAACAAAACTTATTATGCATACCCTAACTCAGTAAAAATGGTTACTTTATTAACCACCATAATCTAGGGCAACAAAACTTATTATGCATACCCTAACTCAGTAAAAATTGTTAAAACAAACCTATGGCCATAGGAAAAAAGAACCAAAACAAAAATGACATCAATCCTTCATAAACATGTATCGATTCCCTGGGTTAAATACCTTAGTAAGGAGATATATAAAGAAATTCAATACTAAATGAATACATAATAAACAGTATGTTATCGTTTAAGGAATTGATGGCATAATGAAAGAAAGTCCAGCAAAGTCCATGCAGTAACTATTGTTAGTTGTAGAAATCCAATATAGTTTATAAGCAACAGATGGTTGTTAATGCAGTTTATGCAAACATAGCCGTTAGTAAATTTGAGCAGTTCATGCAACAAACAGTGTGTCAAGCTGATTTCCACATATACCAATGCTGTTAACACAATAAGCTGCAGGTTAGTAATGCAATTTGTAAGAGAACAGTTCAAGCGGATTGTATCACTTCATGCATTTAAGGCAATTTACAAACAGGCTCACAGTTCAATATATGGTGTATTGTAACTGTCGGGATAGTCCTACTGAGAGCTATACTCTCATCTAAGGGTCCCATGGATCTCACCACCTCCTTAACTGTGCTGTCATCCTTCCATGTGCTAAAAGGGATATCCGTCACTTAGGAGCCGTTTCTCTGTTGCTGTTCTCTTGCGGCTTTTTGCTGTGTCCTTGATGTTTTCACCCCATGGTGGTCTAATATCTAATTTATAGATGGTTATTGAATAGGAAGTGCTGGCTAAGGAATTCTTGTATACTATTTCTACTTTCTCTTTTTCTTATATTTTCTTTCTTTTTTAGGATGTATATATATACACACACATGCACAAAACATCCTCCATAGAAGAACACCGCACTCACTGGATTTTTCAATAACGTTTAATGTTCCAATTTTAAAATCGAAGCCATGATGTTTCAGAGTCTACCTGACCCCTTTAATTGTTGGCTGCACTTTTCAGTATTTGTTTTGTGTAAAACTAAACAAATACAGGTATACCCCGCTCATACAGCGGGTTAGGGACCGGAGCCCCGCTGTAAAGTGAAAACCGCCTTAAAGTGAAACAAGGCAGTTTTAGCTTTCTTTTCAGTGTTTAAAATCCTGAAAACATGTTTGAACTAACTTATATTAGGGGTGCAATAGTACTAGGTTTAGTTTAACACTCGCACAGCACAGTATTCAATTAGTATTCAATAAATACTGTACCTGTAAAATTGTGACAATTTCTGTAGTAAAATTTGCCAGACTATAGCACTGAGACACAGATTGCACTGTAATGCTGTGAACAGAGTGAACATGCACATAGCAAAATGGTAACAGTCACTTTTCTTGCAATCTCACAAAGATTACAGCCCTGTTTGAAAATCCTTGGAGGTTGAACTTCAGCTCCACAAAGCGCTGTATTAGCGAATCGCTGTAAAGTGAAGCGCTGTAAAGTGAGGTATACCTGTACTGAATTTGAGTTAAACATTTACATTTGTTTTCGTTAAAGCTAATGTAAAAGTTCACCTGTAGTTAGAATCATTAAAGGGATATGAAACCCTCATTTTTTCTATCATGATTCAGATTTAACTTTGAAGCTAGAACGATAGAACTTTCCGTGTTTGAATTCCCCTTAACTCAAGCTGTAATTTTAATAGATATCTGCTTCCTCCTAGGATGCTCTAGGCCAAAATAAATTCTGAACCAGTTTGTGTTTGCGCTAGAATAATATGGGGAGGACACGTCAGTTCTCTGCTCTGTATTTTTCCAAATCTGATATCTGTGAAACAATCAACTGGATCCTAAATCACAAGTTTTCAAGTGTTCATGTTTTTTTTTATATATGTGTTCTTTAGGATCCTTTTCTGTCTTGTGTTTAAAAGGGACAATCTACTCTGAAAACAGCTGAGAATAGTTAATTGTATTCAAAGCAGAAAATGCATCTATTTGAAATAATAAAAAAAGGTATATGAGCTATTTTAAACAATTTAATAAACTCAGCAGCTAACATGGATGATTTGGAGCACAGTAAAGGAGAGAGAATTGTACACTAGAATGTCCCTTTAAAACATAATGCTCTCTCATTTTTTCTAAATGGACAAAAAAGTTTTTTTGCATCTAAAGAAACAATTTCAAGTATAACAGTATTTTTGTTTGTTTTTATACCTGAGGGGCATGTCAGTGTCCACAAATAAAGCAGTGGGAATTCTGCAAACTGTCTTGTAATTACAAGGTGTTTACTGTTCCTTTAATGCCATTTTATAAAACTGTTAAGCCGCTTTACTTAGATATATAATAAATTAAGAACATTTCCCGTACTTTGATTGGATAAGCACACAAAAACCGATAAAAAATATTTCAGGTTTCTGTTTGAGTTTAATGTTTTTTTTTGGGGGGGGGGTTCTTTTGAGAAGTACATAAAAGCAATATATACACAAATAATGTGAACGTAAAGCGACAACTAACTGAATCAATATCAACAATCACTTATTTGGACGAATAAAGTTGTTTTTTTTCTTCCTAACTAACATTCGGCTAGATTACAAGTTTTGTGGTATGGCTTTTGACGCAGACAAATGGCTATTCCAGCGTAATGGCCAGGAACGCATATTATGAGTCTCGGTGGTATAGCTATACCGCAAGCATTTAAGCCTGTAACGCAACGTCCATTCCGCATTTAAAAAAATTATGTTTTTTGTGTGGGAATTTCATAGTGCCGGTATTACAGGTTGTGTGTTCAGGCTAAAAAGTTTGCTTTATGATCTATACCGACACGATCCATACCGCCATCTGAGAGCAGTAGTTATGGATTTTGCGAAGTACACTAACACCCATAAACTACCTATTAACCCCTAAACTGCCACCCTCCTGCATCACAAACACTATTTAAAAAGGTTTATTTTTATTTCACAGATAAGTTTTTATTTATTTAAATATAGTTATATTAGTCCTAAAGCCCGTGTACACGGTCCATTTTTTGCAGTACAGCGGTCCCACCCATTGCTCTCTCTCTCTCTCTCTTTTGTTCTCTCTCTCTCTCCCCCCCCCCCTCTCTTTCACTCTCCCCCCCTCTTTTGCTCTCTCCCCCTCTCTTGCTTTCTCTCCCCCTCTCTTTTGCTCTCTCTCTCCCCCTCTCTTTTGCACTCTCTCCCCCTCTCTTTTGTGCTCTGTATCTCCCCCTCTTTTGCTCTCTCTCCCCCTCTCTTTTGCTCTCTCTCTCCCCTCTCTTGCTCTCTCTCCCCCTCTTTTGCGCTCTCTCCCTCTCTTGCTTTCTCTCCCCCTCTCTTTTGCTCTCTCTCTCCCCCTCTCTTTTGCTCTCTCTCCCCCTCTCTTTTGCTCTCTCTCTCCCCTCTCTTGCTCTCTCTCCCCCTCTTTTGTGCTCTCTCCCCCCTTCTTTTGCTCTCTCTCCCCCTCTCTTTTGCGCTCTCTCTCCCCCCTCTCTTGCTCTCTCTCCCCCTCTCTTTTGCTCTCTCTCCCCTCTCTCTTTTGCACTCTCTCTCCCCCCTCTCTTTTGTGCTCTCTCTCTCTCTCCCCCTCTCTTTTGCTCTCTCTCCCCTCTCTCTTTTGCACTCTCTCCCCCCTCTCTTTTGAACTCTCTCCCCCCTCTCTTTTGCGCTCTCTCTCTTCCCCTCTCTTTTGCGCTCTTTCTCCCTTTCTTTTACTCTTTCTCCCCCTCTCTTTTCCTCTCTCTCTCTCCCTTTCTCCCCCCTCTCTTGCTTTCTCCCCCCTCTCTTCTATTGCTCTCTCTCTCCCCCTCTCTTTTGCACTCTCTCCCCTCTCTTTTGCACTCTCTCTCTCCCCCCTCTTTTGCTCTCTCTCCCCTCTCTTTTGCTCTCTCCCTCTCTCTTTTGCTCTCTGTCCCCCTCTCTTTTGCTCTCTCTCCCCCCCCTCTCTTCTATTGCTCTCTCTCTCCCCCCCTCTCTTGCTCTCTCCCCCTCTCTTTTGCGCTTTCTCCCCCTCTCTTTTGCGCTCTCTCCCCCCTCTCTTTTGCTCTCTCCCTCCCTCTTTTGTTCTCTGTCCCCCTCTCTTTTGCTCTCTCTCCCCCCCTCTCTTGCTCTCCCTCTCTCTTTTGCTCTTTCTCTCTCCCCCTCTCTATTTTGCACTCTCTCTCTCCCCTCTCTCTTGCACTCTCTCTCTCCCCTCTCTCTTTTGCGCTCTCTCTCCCTCTCTTTTGCGCTCCCTCTCTCCCCTTCTCTTTTGCGCTCTCTCTCTCCCTTTCTTTTGCTCTCTCTCCCCCCTCTCTTTTGCTCTCTTTCTCCCCCCTTTTTTGCTCTCTCTCTCCCCCCTCTCTTTTGTGCTCTCCCCTCCTCTCTTTTGCGCTCTTTCTCCCCCTCTCTTTTGCTCTCTCTCTCTCTTCCTTCTCTCTTTTGCACTCTCTCCCCCCTCTCTTTTGCACTCTCTCTCCCTCTCTTTTGCTCTCTCTCTCTCCCCCTCTCTTTTGCGCTCTCTCTCTCCCTTTCTTTTGCTCTCTCTCCCCCCTCTCTTTTGCTCTCTTTGTCCCCCCTCTTTTGCTTTCTCTCTCCCCCCTCTCTTTTGTGCTCTCCCCTCCTCTCTTTTGTGCTCTTTCTCCCCCTCTCTTTTGCTCTCTCTCTCTTCCCTCTCTCTTTTGCACTCTCTCCCCCCTCTCTTTTGCACTCTCTCTCTCCCCCTCTCTTTTGCGCTATTGCTCTCCCCCTCTCTTTTGCATGCTCTCTCTCTCCCCCTCTCTTTTGTGCTCTCTCTCCCCCTTTCTTTTGCTCTCTCTCACCCCTCTCTTTTGCTCTCTTTCTCCCCCCTCTTTTGCTCTCTCTCCCCCTTTTTTGCTCTCTCTCCCCTTCTCTTTTGCCCTCTCTCTCCCCCTCTCTTTTACTCTCTCTCCCTCCTCTCTTTGTCTCTCTCCCCATTTCTTTTGCTCTCTCTCCTCCCTCTCTTTTGCGCTCTCTCTCTCCCCCCTTTCTTTTGCTCTCTCTCCCCCTCTCTTTTGCTCTCTCTCCCCCTCTCTTTGGCTCTTTTTCTCCCCCCTTTCTTTTGATCTCACTCTCCCCCTCTCTTTTGCTCTCTCTCTTTTGCTCTCTCTCTCCCCTTCTCTTTTTCTCTCCTCCCTCTTTTGCTCTCTCTCCCTCTCCCCCTCTCTTTTGCTCTCTCTCCCCCTTCTTTTGCTCTCTCTACCTCCTCTTTTGCTCTCTCCCCCCTCTCTTTTGCTCTCACTCCCCTCTCTTTTGCTCTCTCTTCCCTCTTTTGCTCTCTCTCCCCCCCTCTCTTTTGCTCTCTTCCCTCTCTTTTGCTCTCTCTCTCCCCTCTCTTTTGCTCTCTCCCCCCTCTCTTTTGCTCTCTCTTCCTCTCTTTTGCTCTCTCTCTCCTCTCTTTTGCTCTCTCTCCCCCCTCTTTTGCTCTCCTTCCCCTCTCTTTTGCTCTCTCTTCCTTCTCTTTTGCTCTCTCTCCCTTCTCTTCTGCTCTCTCTCTCCTCTCTTTTTCTCTCTCTCCCTCCTCTTTTTTGCTCTCTCACCACTCTTTTTCTCTCCCCCCCCCCTCTCTGTTGCTCTCTCTCTCTCTCTCAAGGCCATGGCCACTCCCGCACAGCCCCGTCCCCGTCATGCCCGCCCGGTCCTGCCCCTGTCACGTCCGACCCCGCCCCAGTCACGCCAGGCCGGCCCTGTCCCTCGTCATGCCCGCCCGGCCCCGCCCCCATCATGCCTACAGTTCTCGCAGCGGACATGTCAGTTTGTTGAAGGCCAGGTGTGTTTGTTGTTGTGCAGTCTCTACTGCGCATGACA
The DNA here is from genome assembly GCF_027579735.1 of Bombina bombina. NCBI lineage: Eukaryota > Metazoa > Chordata > Amphibia > Anura > Bombinatoridae > Bombina > Bombina bombina. Next base: position 151,099,955 of record NC_069510.1, on the reverse strand, counting down.
GCTTCGGACAAACACACTAAGCTTTTATATTATAGGATTGTAATTTTAAGTTAGGGGGGTGTTAGGTTTAAGGGTTAATAGTTTAATTTAGTGTTTTGCGATGTGGGGCTGGCGGTTTAGGGGTTAATAGGTTTACTTAGTGGCGGCGATGTGGGAGGCCAAGGGTTTAGAGGTTAATAGGTTTATTTAGTGGCGGCGATGTGGGAGGCCAAGGGTTTAGAGGTTAATAGGTTTATTTAGTGACGACGATGTGGGAGGCTGGAGGTTTAGGGGTTAATAACGTTATTATAGTGGCGGCGATGTGGGAGGCCGAAGGTTTAGGGGTTAATAACTTTATTATAGTGTCGGCAATTTCAGGGAGCGGCGGAATAGGGGTTAATAACTTTATTATAGTGTTGGCGATGTCAGGGAGCAACGGAATAGGGGTTATTAACTTTTATTTGTGTCAGCGATGTTGGAAGCCGCAGATTAGGGGTTAATAACTTTATTTAGGAGTCGGTGATGGCGGATTAGAGGTGTTTAGACTTGATATTTATGTTAGGTTGTTAAACGTAACTTTTTTTTCCCCCATAGACATCAATGGGGTTGCGTTACAGAGATTTTTCATTCCGCACTTCAGGTGTTAGTTTTTTTTCTAACACTCTCTCCCCATTGATGTCTATGGGGGAAAGTGTGCACGAGCACGGCAAATTAGCCCTTGGATTGTATGCGGTATGGAGCTTAACGCCACCACATCGCACACACAGAAAGGCTTTTCAGTAACTCGTAATGGCATCTCTATGGAGAGTGAAATACATCTTTTTTGGCGTTAGTTTCACACCCTGTTTAGTGCAAAACTCGTAATCTAGGTGATAGATTACTGATGTGTAAAACTAGCACTTTTGTATCATTTTGCTTTAATTTATTATTAATTATTTAATATGTTAGAGCATGTAATTATTGTGCTATTGATTGTATATAACTGTGTATTTATGCCTTTTGGTTAAAGTCATAGATAAAGTCAGGTTAAGAGATGCAATTCACTACTGGGAGCTAGCTGAGACAATGACAAGAAGCCACCAATTAGCAGCTAGCTCCCAGTAGTGCATTGCAGCTCCTGAGCCTACCTAAGTATGCTTTATAACAAAGCAAATTGAAAAGTCTCTTAAAAGTGAATGCTCAGTCTGGTACATGAAAGTTTAATTTTACCTTGCATGTCCCTCTAATTGCTTTGTTCTGTACTTATGGAGTCATAAAACCGTCCTGCTTCCACATCCTCCATGATGCTCGTTATACCTGCCCAATCACAGAGAGCATACACGAATAGACATACTGGGTGCATGTTCACAGATCATAGCAGATGAAGTCACCGCCAATATATGACCTTCTCAACTATATATTAAAAAGCAAATATATGACTCTAGCACTGCTCCGTGCGACACGCATCATTGTTCTAACCAGAAAGCATTGGTGAGCACAGCTGTGACTTCATAATATCCAAAGTAAACTTTATAACTTCGGTCATCTAAAACTAAAAAAATAATAATTGATAATTGTGGCAAAATGTTGTGTATTAATAATGGAGATTTTTATTAGTTCTTTTGTTTTGTGAAACAAATTAATTTCCCTTAATTGCAATCATGAATGAAAATTACAATGTTCATATTATATTTCTTTTCATGTTTAAAGAGTGTGTTTTAAAGGGACAGTCAAGTCCAAAATAAACTTTCATGATTCAGATAGGGCATGTAATTTTAAACAACTTTCCAATTTTTCACCAATTTTGCTCTGTTCTCTTGGTATTCTTAGTTGAAAGTTAAACCTAGGTAGGCTCACATGCTAATTTCTTTGACCTTGAAGGCCGCCTCTTATCTGAATGCATTTTGACAGTTTTTCACTACTAGAGAGCATTAGTTCATGTGTGTCATATAGATGGGAGGCAATCAAAATCCCTAAACTTAAAATCCCTAATTCCATGAAACAGAATCTTGAAATCCCGAAAGATCATAATCCCTAATGTCTAAAATCCCGAAAATCCAAATGCAGAAAAAAACAAAATCCCTAAATTATTAAATCCTGAAAACCCAAAATCCCTAAACTTTAAAAAAAACCTTCAGACATGATGTTCTGTGATGTCCCCATCTTCACTATAATTTTGCCTTCACCTGGGGGGTTCAAGGGGGACGAAACCCCCCTTGTAAACCTTATTCCCCAAGGTTCACTTGGGGTGGATGCCAAAGGATTGGTGGGGCGCCCCCTTGAAGATTCATTAACAAGGTAATCTTGTGGGAGTGTTTCGGGATTCTGGTTTTTGGTATTTTACAAGTGATGGATTTTATTTTTGGGGGATTTTAATATTCGGGATTATGTTGTGTCAGCAATTTTAAGTTTCGTTATTTAGAACTTCGGGATTGTGGCATTCTGTCTTGTGTACTTCGGTCTTTTGATATAGACTTCATATAGATAACATTGAGCTCACGCATGTGAAGTTACCTAGGAGTCAGCACTGATTGGATAAAATGAATGTCTGTCAAAAGAACAGAGATAAGGGGCAGTGTGCAGAGGCTTAGATACAAGATAATCACAGAGGTAAAACGTGTATTATTATAACTGTGCTGGTTATGCAAAACTGTGGAATGGGTAATAAAGGGATTGTCTATCAACACAACACTACTCAGCGCTAGGTACAGATGTTAAGCCTCAAATATTAAAAGACAAATAAATACTAAATCAGGTTATGTATAATATAACTATTATATAGATGAGCAAACAGCTTTCATCAATTCTGCAAAAATAGTCCTCCTTGAAAAAAGTTTATAATCAGAGTTCCATTAGCCAGACAGTACCTTTAGCTCATAAAATTGAGTGATTTGGTATTGCTTCTTTTAGTGAAATCGTTTTCAATTTTATTGTCAGCTTCCAAGCAGATCCTTGATCTTTTCTTTTCTTTTCCCCCCTCTCTGCCGCTTCTTTTAAATCCCTTCTTTCTCAAGGGATTGTGGGATCCAGGATCCAGAATAGATAGACAGGAAAAACAAAAGCGCAAAAAAGAGAGGATTCAAGTGCAGTTATAACACAAAGTAACGCAATAAGTGATAAATCTACTCACCAGATGTATATTAAAAAATTGCCTTTATTTATTTGCAAAGATAAAACACTTTGTTTCCGTGCACAGCACCCACAGACCACAGATGACTGGTAACTGGAAGTTCTTAGAATAGCAAGTCCAAGCTTGCGGCAGGGTTTTCCGGACAGCCCGCCCTCAGTATAACAGTTCTGTTTTCTGGTGCTCCTGACGGATATGAACCCCAACGCGTTTCCCCCGGTGTTCGCCGGGCTTTATCAAGGGGATATTCTCCAAAAAGTTAGTATCGGGTTGTAGCAAACATTGGCTCCTTAAGTACCCGTATGTGATAGAATACTCCTCCCTAGAGAGGGGCCTGTCTTCCATCTAGTTCGTGATTGGCTTGTATAAACCAATAGAAAAGCAATGCATATACTTAAAATTCATTCATTAAAAATTGTTATACACGGCATTAAGCAAGATAAGAAAATTATATACAAATAGTTCATATACTTTATCTGCACACACACATATTTCGTGCCTAATTTATTTTATCTGACAGTTCATGGTCATGCATATTGTTTGAAATTATAATCCGTAGCAACGCTATTTTATGTGGGTTTGTAATATACCCCTCCCCCTGCAGAGGCTCAACATTTATTTCTCTCTAAGGATTGATGGTTTGTGTGACCTCTGTGATGCAGTCATTTGAATGGGGAGTTCCCCCATAATATGATACGATCATTGTATACACATAATATTTGATTATGCGCATTGAAACCTCATAACATAAGAGTTTGAGCGCTAAAATGTAATGTTATAGTGTTGCAATGTCGTTTTAAGTGAATAGTCTAAAACTTGCGCTATATATGTTACGAAAAGAAACCTCTTAGAGATACTATAAGAAACAATAACAATTACATAGTTAATTGAAATGATAGTTCAAAACGACTGGATAAGTTATATGTTGGTAAAGAGAAAAAAATAATAATACATGTTAAACTAATTAGATATCTACAAATAAATAATTAAAATTGAATTTGATTTAAAACTTACTGAACACTGATGTTAAAATTTAATATAAAAAGCGAATGAAGTCATAAATATGCAGAACTCCTTAAAGCTTATTCTGATTCACATATAGGCGGCCACATCAATGTCAATGTTGAGACCTTGAGGATGTAATGTCATTAATTTATATATCCAGTATGTCTCTAATTTCCTCAATTCTAGTAATCTATTGTGCTTAGTTGGCGGAATCCACCCAATTACCTGTATTTTTAAAGAGACAGGATCGCTATTGTGATACTCAAAAAAATGTTTTGCAACATTATGTTTGATCAATCTTTCTTTTATGTTATAAACATGTTCACAGACTCTACGTCTTATTTGGCGTTTTGTGCGACCTACATACATTAGGCCACACCCACAATTTAACAAGTAGACTACATATGTAGATTCACAATTGCTTTTAAAGTCAATTTCATAGTGATTAGTTTTACTAGAGTTACTAAAGAATTTTGATCTCTCTACATGAGGACACATCGTTCATCTAGACTTCGAGCATCGTAGTGTCCCCTTCCAGGTGCTCAGCCAAGTTTCCTGTAGTTTATTCTTGTTGTCAGTCTTACCACGTATCTTACTTGGTGCTAAATAATTTTTAAGACTCATGCCCTTTCTATATGATATGTTGGCTTTCTCTTGGAGGTGTGGTCCTAAAAGGGGATCTGCTTTTGTTTGTTTATAATGCTCTTAATTGCCCCTGCACCTTCACTGAATGTGGTTGTGAATCTTATACATTCGTTATTATTGATCTTATTTGGTGCATCTCTATGTTTTAAAGAAATTAAATCTTGTCTGTCTTTCATACCGGCCTTTTGTCTAGCTAATTTAATATTATTTGCATCATATCCTTTGGCTAAAAACTTACTCTCTAAAATGTCAGCTTCTTCTTCAGAATTTTTATAAGGTGTACAATTCCTTCTTATCCTTAAAAACTGGCTATAAGGTACGTTATTTATCCAGCATTTTTTATGTGCGCTGGTCGCTTCAATATAACCATTCCTTTCTGTGGGTTTTCTATAGTTCTTAACACAGATACTTTTCTCATTTTCTGAATTATCACTACTAAAAAGTACTAAATCTAAAAATTCTATCGATGTTTGTGAAGTTTGGTGAATTTTAAATTATATGAATTTTCGTTCATATGGGAGACAAATTTGTCTAGTTTTGAAATATCACCCTGCCATAGAATAATAATGTCATCTATGTACCGGCCATATTTTAAAATATTCTCTATAAAGGGATTGTTATTCCATATGTACTCGTGCTCATATGCATTAACATGCAGATTGGCATAGGATGGGGCAAACGTGGTCCCCATCGCTGTGCCGTGAATCTGCAGATAATGTTTGCTTTCAAATAAAAAATAATTATGGCTCAGGACAAAATTAATACTATCCAACAGAAACTTGACATGGCTATCTGGTATATTCCAATTCTCAAATTCTTTTTTGATGGCTTGTACACCTTTTAGGTGGGGGATTGATGTATATAATGCGGACACATCGCATGTTATCCAACTCATATTGTTCTCCCATTTTGTACCTTCAAACATACGTATAACTGCCTGAGTGTCTTTTATATAAGCTCTTGTGTTCTTAACCATCGGTTGAAGATAATAGTCAATGTATTTTGAGAGGTTATCACACAAAGACCCGATACCTGACACAATAGGCCTGCCAGGAGGACATATCGATATATCGATAAAGACACTCAGGCAGTTATACGTATGTTTGAAGGTACATTTAATTTATATTTATATTTATAATTGAATGAATTTTAAGTATATGCATTGCTTTTCTATTGGTTTATACAAGCCAATCACGAACTAGATGGAAGACAGGCCCCTCTCTAGGGAGGAGTATTCTATCACATACGGGTACTTAAGGAGCCAATATTTGCTACAACCCGATACTAACTTTTTGGAGAATATCCCCTTGATAAAGCCCGGCGAACACCGGGGGAAACGCGTTGGGGTTCATATCCGTCAGGAGCACCAGAAAACAGAACTGTTATACTGAGGGCGGGCTGTCCGGAAAACCCTGCCGCAAGCTTGGACTTGCTATTCTAAGAACTTCCAGTTACCAGTCATCTGTGGTCTGTGGGTGCTGTGCACGGAAACAAAGTGTTTTATCTTTGCAAATAAATAAAGGGATTGTCTATCTTTTAAACAACAAAAATTCTGGTGTTGACTGTCCCTTTAAGTCTTATTTTTAAATGTTTATTAAAGGGGCATATTTATCAATGTGCGAGCGGACATGATACGAAGTAGCGTATCATGTCCGCCGCACATCAATAAATTTATCATTGCACCAGCAGTTCTTGTGAACTGTTGGTGCAATGCCGCCCCCTGCAGATTCGGCGGCCAATCGACCTCTAGCAGGGGGTGTCAATCAACCCGATCGTATTTTAGACCGCTGCTTTATAACTTCTGTTGCCAGGGAGCCTTCAGGCATACGGCGCTTGATAAATATGCCCCTCAACTGTATTTATCGAAATTTGAATGGAAAATGCACAAATATTTAATTTGTGGTGCAACAAAACAAGATATGCAGACCAAAGTGGAGTTTTCAGAAGGCAAAGCTATTTATTTAGCTAAATGCAAATAAACTGTTTTCTAGCGAACCAGCACAAAGGAAAGAGAAATCATTAGAATATTGGGTTTAAGGATTGCTTTAAAATTTGAAAACCTCATAAAAATGTCCGCAAAGGTGTCTTGTAAAGAATTTACAACATGCTGCAGAGCCTTCCTGGCACGGATAGAGTTAATAATGGAACAGATAAAGATGCCTTCCCCTCATCATTGCCCAGTGTGTAGTAATTTGCAAAATAACAATGCGTCTCTTTGTAGTGGTCAGCTCATAATAAGCGAATTGCAGAACTGCTTACATAATTTCCCAGGCTTGGTTAGAACTTTGTTGTATGAGGATCAGTCTGGGCTATGCGGTATGATCGTCTGGAAGTGATTAAATGTCATTGGATTCTAAGCACTTACAGACATTAGCTGTAACCACCGTGCAGCTGTACATTCTACAAGAGAAAAAGTCAGCTGCTCTCAGTGCTGTTCATATCCCTGTTCTGTCAACAGCACAATTTTTCAAATTGAAATGATCTATTTAAATGGACAGTTGTGTGTAATTTTGAGGACCCCCAATAATCCCTTTAAATTGATGTGAAGTTTCTAGAGCTTGTGAACTTTAATTTAAATTGTAAAGAGAGAAGGGCCTAGATTTTTATACACATGAAAATTTGCCAAAGAGCCACATTGGAAAGCAACAATAGTGTTCGAAATTCATCTACTGTTTTTGTTGTGTTCCTGCCATTAGCAACAGCGGGGAAAACTAACTGCATTCACACCACTTAGGAAACACGCTTGTAAAATAGTTTATGTAAACGCCTGTAATTGCAATTTGCACGTCTGTTTTTGTTACGATAAAGTAGTCTCGCTGAATAGTATAAAAGGTTACAGGGGCTGGGTCTGAGTGTTCCAGAGCGTACTAGAGATGCGGCCGGGATTTATCACCTATACTTAGGCCCAGTGTATAGAATTCATAAAGCCTGTATTGCTCCTGTGACATAATTATTATTATTATTATTATAATCAGTTATTAGTAGAGCGCCAACAGATTCCCCAGTGCTAGAAACATAGTTATGATATGCAAAGTAGCATTTATAGGGAACAAATGGGTAGAGGGTCCTGCCAGGAGTTGCACTGTTATTAATCAGCTCTCATGAAGGTGATCTACAAAACAGCTGGGCTCGTAGGCTGACATGCTAAGGGGGTTCATGGGGGGGGGGGAGAGGGGTGAAGGACTGAGGTAAGAAAATATTAGTGTAGCTTTATACATGCCAGAACAGTAGCATTTTTAGGGAGCGCTTGAAGCTTTCAAAACTATGGAAGAGTCTTGTGGAGCATGCAGTTCCACAAAATAGCAGCCAATCTGGGGAAGTCTTGTAGACGGGAATGTGAGGAGATAACAAGAGAGGAGATAAGGAGGTGATGAGCAGAGTGAAGGGGACAAGAGGGAAAGTATCTGGAGACGAGATCAGAGATATGGGGGGGAGCATGTAACTAAGAGCCTTTAATGTCAGAGTCAGGATTTTGTGTTTTATTCTGAAGGTTAGAGGAAGCCAGTGAAGGGATTGGCAGAGAGGTGCAGCAGATGAAGAGCGACGAGTAAGGAAGATCAGCCTGGCAGAGGCATTTATTATGGATTGTGAAGGAGAGAGATGGCAACTAGGGAGACCATAGACAATGGACTTGCAGTCAAGGTGGGAAATGATGAGAGAGTGAATTAAAATCTTAGCTGTGTCTTGTGTGAGGAAATGGCAAATTTTGGAGATGTTATTAATATGGAAACAGCAGGAATTGGCCAAAGACTGGATGCAAGAAATAGAAGAAAGATCTGAGTGAAGTGTATCCCCAAGATATCAGGCTCGTGGGTTGGGGTAATGATATTATTATTATTATTATTATTATTATTAACAGTTATAGAAAGATGGGGGTAGAGATTTTAGAAAAAAGGGGGAAATAAAGAGCTCAGTTTTGGACATCCAAGATTAAATATTAGAAAGACAGTTAGTGGCATGAGTTATCAATAAATGGGAATAGGTGTGGTGCAGAGAGGTAGATTTGGGTGTCATCAGTATACAAATCATATTGAAACCTGTGGGACTTTATTAAGGAACCTAATGATGACAGAAGGGGACCAAGGACACCCCAACAGAAAGTGGTAATGAGGCAGAGGATGCACCAGAGAAGGCTACAGTGAAGATCTGGTTAGACAGGTAGGAAGAGAACCAATAGAGGGATGTGTCACAAATGCCGAATGATCGGAGCAAGAGAGGGTGGTAAACAGAGAGAAGTGGCCTTTCGATTTTGCTGTAAGTAGGTCATTAGCCACCTTAAAGGACCACTCACTGCAGTAGATATGCATAATTAACAAGTGCATAATAAAAAGACAATTCAATAACACCTACTCTAAATTTCAAATAAGCTGTATAATTTTTGCTGACAAATTTATTTTTTCTCCCATTTCCCTGCTCCTGTATAATGTGACAAACATCAGCCAATCACAGACTAGTACTGTATATGTATACCCTGTGAGCTTGTGCACATGCTCAGTAGAATCAAAGACTGTGCAAAATGTAATCATGGAAGTAAATTGGAAACTGTCTAAAAACTGTGTGCTCCTTCTGAATCATAAAAGTGTATTTTGACTTGGGTATCCCTTTAACGGTTGAGGTCTCTGTGGAGTGTTTAGGGCAAAATCCAGATTGTAAAAGGTCAATGTGATAAACTTGTATATAAAAGCCTTTCCATAAGTTTTGAGGCAAGGGGGAGAAAAGAAATAAAGTGGTAAGTAGGGTCGAGAGATGGTGTGACTAATGCATGCATAACAGATGAGGGATATATACCATTGCTGAGGAACAGATTGACAATATGTGTGAGGATCAGATGAGGGATATATACCATTGCTGAGGAACAGATTGACAATATGTGTGAGGATCAGATGAGGGATATAGACCATTGCTGAGGAACAGATTGACAATATGTGTGAGGATCAGATGAGGGATATAGACCATTGCTGAGGAACAGATTGACAATATGTGTGAGGATCAGATGAGGGATATAGACCATTGCTGAGGAACAGATTGACAATATGTGTGAGGATCAGATGAGGGATATAGACCATTGCTGAGGAACAGATTGACAATATGTGTGAGGATCAGATGAGGGATATATACCATTGCTGAGGAACAGATTGACAATATGTGTGAGGATCAGATGAGGGATATATACCATTGCTGAGGAACAGATTGACAATATGTGTGAGGATCGGAATAAGAGTATGAGAGAGAGAGGGCAATAGTTATGAGGGGATAGGATTGAGGGGAAAGATAGTGAGGTGAGAAGACGATGTAAGGGCAGAAACTTCTTAGTAACACAAGAGATGAATTTGTTTTTTGGGGGTTTAGATGATTGCAAGCTCTTGAGGGGGTTAGAGCCTGGTTGAGAGATGATTTTGTTTCAAATGGAATCATGTTGTTGAAGTGGCTGACAAAATCATCTTGAGCTGAGAGAGAAGTTGTGTTAGGAGATGGGGGTGGGCAGAGAAGGGTATTGAAAATGGAGAACAGACATTTTGGGTTTAAAGATACAGGGGCCTATTTATGAAACGCCTGTTGGACATGATCCAACATTGCGGATCATGTCCGACAGACCTCGCTGAATGCGAAGAGCAATACGCTCTCCGCATTCAACATTGCACCAGCAGCTCTTGTGAACTGCTGGTGCAACGCCGCCCCCTGCAGACTCGCGGCCAATCGGCCGCTAGCAATGGGGTGTCAATCAACCCGATTGTACTCGATCGGGTTGAATTGCGGCGATGTCTGTCCGCCTCCTCAGAGCAGCCGGACAGGTTATGGAGCAGCGATCTTTAGACCGCTGCTTCATAACTGGTGTTTCTGGCAAGTCTGAAGGCTCGCTAGAAACACAGGGCTTCAAGCTCCATACGGAGCTTGATAGATAGGCCCCAGCGTAGAGAAGTATCTTGTCTCGTGGTTGTGTCTCGACATTTCAAAGCTGACACAGTTGTCTCATTTTTATTTTATTTCCCTTTAAATATTTTCAGATATTTTTGTATATATGTTAGGGTGCATTGTTTTATAGAGGGTTAGATATTTATATTTAAAAAATATATATATTTTAATACTGGCAGACTTTCTGCCAGTACTTAAGATGGGGGTGACAATTGTGGGGTGGGGGAGGGAGAGAGAGCTGTTTGAGAGGGGTCAGGGAGGGATCTGGAGGTGGTATGTGTCAGGTGGGAGGCTGATCTCTACACTAAAGCTAAAATTAACCCTACATGCTACCTAATTAACCCCTTCATTGTTGGGCATAATACAACTGTGGTGCGCAGCGGCATTTAGCAGCCTTCTAATTACCAAAAAGCAATACCAAAGCCATATGTGTCTGCTATTTCTGAAGAAAGGGGATCCCAGAGAAGCATTTACAACCATTTGTGCCATGATTGCACAAGCTGTTTGTAAATCATTTCAGTGAGAAACCTATAGTTAGTGAAAAAGTTAACAATTTTTTTTTTATTTGATCGCATTTGGCGGTGAAATGGTGGCATGAAATATACCAAAATGGGCCTAGATCAATACTTTGGGTTGTCTACTAAAAAAAAATATATAGTTTTTTTTTAAAATAAATCACATAGATTACGAGTTTTGCGTTCGTGTTTTAACGCTGACAAAAATGGTAATTTCAGAGTTAAAACAGCAACGCAGTCATTACAAGTCTTGTCGGTATAACTGTACCGCAAACCTTTAAACCTGTAATGCAACGTCAGTCCTGCACTCGTAAATATTATGTTTTTTCATGGGACTTCCATAGCGCTGCCATTACAAGTTTTGCGTTGAGGCTAAAAAGCTTGCGTTACACCCTATAACGACAAGATCCGTACCGCCATCTGAGAACAGTAGTTTTGAGTTTTACGCAACAAGACTGTTACATAAAACTCATAACTGAAGTGTTACAGAGTACACTAACACCCATAAACTACCTATTAACCCCTAAACCGAGGTCCTCCCGCATCACAAACAATATATTAAACTTATTAACCCCCAATCTGCTGCTCCCAACATCGTTGCCACTAATAAAATGTATTAACCCCTATTCCGCCGCTCCCCGACATCGTCACCACTCTACTAAAGTTATTAACCCCTAAACCACCGCCCTCCCGCATCGCAAACACTATTTAAATATTGTTAACCCCTAATCTGCCCTCCGCTAACATCGCCCCCACTATACTAAAGTTATTAACCCCTATTCTGCCGCTCCCCGACACCGTTGCCACTATAATAAACCTATTAACCTGTAACCGCCCAAAACAAAATATACTAAATTAAACTATTAACCCCTGAAATGAAAGCCCACCACATCACAATAAACTTATTTAAACTAGTAACCCCTAAACGCCCCCCTAACTTTATATTAAAATTACAATTTCCCTAACTTAAATTACATTAAAACTTACCTGTCAAATTTTAAAAAACTATGTTTAAACTAAAATTAAACTAACTACTAATTAAAGAAAACTAAAATACACATTAAAAAAAATCCTAACACTACTATAAAAATTACAAAGTATCTAATTACAAAAAATAAAAAAACTAAATTACGAAAAATAACAAACGAAATTATCAAAAATAAAAAGAACTACACCTAATCTAATAGCCCTATCAATATAAAAAAGTCCACCCAAAATAAAAAGTTAAACAGCTCTTTTACCTGTAAAAAAAACCCAGTAAAACCCCCCAACCAACCAACCAACCCCCCTAAATAAAAAACCCTAACTCTAACAAAAACCTAAGCTACCCATTGCCCTGAAAAGGTCATTTGTATGGGCATTGCCCTTAAAAGGGCATTTAGCTCTTTTGTATTGCCCTAAAAAGGGCATTAAGCTCTTTTGTATTGCCCTAAAAAGGGCATTTAGCTCTTTTCAGAGAAGCCTAAACCCTAAACTAAAAAAAAAAAACACCCAAAAAAGTTTAAAAAATCCTAACACTTACCCCAAAGATCCACTTACAGGGGAGGCGAGGTCTTGATCCATCCAGACGGCGTCTTCTATCTTCATCCCGGCGGCATCTTCTGTCTTCATCCTGGCGGTGTCTTCTATCTTCATCCAGACGGCATCTTCTGTCTTCATCCTGGCGGTGTCTTCTATCTTCATCCAGGCGGCATCTTCTGTCTTCATCCTGGCGGTGTCTTCTATCTTCATCCAGACGGCATCTTCTGTCTTCATCCTGGCGGTGTCTTCTATCTTCATCCAGACGGCATCTTCTGTCTTCATCCTGGCGGTGTCTTCTATCTTCATCCAGGCGGCATCTTCTGTCTTCATCCTGGCGGTGTCTTCTATCTTCATCCAGACGGCATCTTCTGTCTTCATCCTGGCGGTGTCTTCTATCTTCATCCAGACGGCATCTTCTGTCTTCATCCTGGCGGTGTCTTCTATCTTCATCCTGGCGGTGTCTTCTATCTTCATCCTGGCGGTGTCTTCTATCTTCATCCAGACGGCATCTTCTGTCTTCATCCTGGCGGTGTCTTCTATCTTCATCCAGACGGCATCTTCTGTCTTCATCCTGGCGGTGTCTTCTATCTTCATCCAGGCGGCATCTTCTGTCTTCATCCTGGCGGTGTCTTCTATCTTCATCCAGACGGCATCTTCTGTCTTCATCCTGGCGGCGTCTTCTATCTTCATCCCGGCCGCGCGGAGCGGGTCCATCCTGAAGACATCCGGCGCGGAGAATCCTTTTCATACGGTCGCTGCCGTATACTGAATCTTCAATGCAAGGGAGCCTTTTCAAAATGGCGTCCCTTGCATTCCTATTGGATGATTTGATTTTGGAAATTCAAATCAGCCAATAGGATGAGAGCTACTGAAGTCCTAATGGCTGTTCGAATAAAAATCGTTTTGCGGTGTGTTTTTCTTTTTAGAATAGCCATTTTTTTATTTTTAATGGGCAGCAAAAGAGCTGAATGCCGTTTTAAGGGTAATGCCCATACAAATGCCTTTTTCAGGGCAATGGGTAGATTAGGTTTAACTTTATTTTTATTTTGTGGGTTTGGGGGGTGGGGGTTTGTAAACTGTTAGGGAGTGTTTGTTTTTCTTTTGTAGAAAAAGAGATGATTTCTTTAGGGTAATGCCCTACAAAAGGACCTTTTAAGGGCTCTTGGTAGTTTATTAAAGATAAGGGTTATTTTATTTTGGGATTTTTTTTTTTTTTTTAAGGGTATTAGAATAGGAATCATTTTTATTATTTTGGATAATTTCGTTTGGTATTTTTTGTAATGGTAGTTTTTTTTTTATTTTTTGTAATGTTAGTGTTTTTTATTTTTTGTAATGTTAGGTTTTAGTGTAAGGCAGGTTAGGTTTTATTTCACAGGTAAGTTTGTATTTATTGTAACTAGGTAGTTAGTAAATAGTTAATAACTATTTAATAACTATTGTACCTAGTTAAACTAAATACAAACTTACCTGTGAAATAAAAATAAAACCTAATCTAGCTACAATGTAACTATTAGTTATATTGTAGCTACCTTAGGCTTTATTTCACAGGTAAGTATGTATTTAGTTTTAAATAGCTATTATTTAGTTAATAATTGTAACTTTAGGTGTTAGGGTTAGGGTTAGGTATAGGGGTTAATATAGTTTAATTTAGGTTGTTGCAATGTGGGGGGCTGGCGGTTTAGGGGTTAATAGGTTTATTTAGTGGTAGAGATGTGGGGCCAGAGGTTTAGGGGTTAATAACTTTATTTAGTGGCGGCAATGTCGGGGAGCGGCGGAATAGTGGTTAATAGATTTATTATAGTGTGGGCGATGTTGGGATGCAGGGGAATAGGGGTAAATAACTTTAGTATAGTGGCTGCAATATCGGGAGCGGCAGATTAGTTTTTTTATAACCCGCTCTCCCCATTAATGTCTATGGGGAAAATGTGCGCATCAAAGCAGCACTTGAATTTTGTGCGGTATGGAGCTCAACGCAACCATAACGTACGCACAAGCCGGCTGTCTGAAAACTTGTAATGGAAGTGCAATGGAGGGTAAAATATCACAACTGTTGTTGCATTCCTTATGCACCCCGTTGTGCCCATAACTTGTAATCTATCTGAATGGCTCTATTTCTGTTTGAATGTAGTGGTGGCAAAAATGCTAACAATGCTCTGGTCTTTTGGGGAAGTTTTTATCTGAAATGCCCGGTCCTTAAGGGGTTACAGGTGTTTTTTTCCCAGCAGATCTCATTCTATGGGCTAATGCTAATGAGATAGATGCGGGCCCATGTGTTATAATGCAGTGTCACTTTCCCTGTGTGGAGATCTCATTCTATGGGCTAATGCTAACGAGATAGATGCAGGTCCATGTGTTATAATGCAGTCACTTTCCCCGTCTGGAGATCTCATTCTATGGGCTAATGCTAATGAGATAGATGCGGGTCCATGTGTTATAATGCAGTCACTTTCCCCGTCTGGAGATCTCATTCTATGGGCTAATGTTAATGAGATAGATGTGGGTCCATGTGTTATAATGCAGTGTCACTTTCCCCGTCTGGAGATCTCATTCTATGGGCTAATGCTAATGAGATAGATGCAGGTCCATGTGTTATAATGCAGTCACTTTCCCCGTCTGGAGATCTCATTCTATGACCTAATGTTAATGAGATAGATGCGGTCCATGTGTTATAATGCAGTGTCACTTTCCCCTTGTGCAGATCTCATTCTATGGGCTAATGTTAATGAGATAGATGCGGGTCCATGTGTTATAATGCAGTCACTTTCCCCGTCTGGAGATCTCATTCTATGGGCTAATGCTAATGAGATAGATGCGGGTCCATGTGTTATAATGCAGTGTCACTTTCCCCTTGTGCAGATCTCATTCTATGGGCTAATGCTAATGAGATAGATGCGGGTCCATGTGTTATAATGCAGTGTCCCTTTCCCCTTGTGCAGATCTCATTCTATGGGCTAATGTTAGTGAGATAGATGCAGGTCCATGTGTTATAATGCAGTCACTTTCCCCTTGTGCAGATCTCATTCTATGGGCTAATGTTAATGAGATAGATGCGCGTACATGTGTTATAATGCAGTGTCACTATCCCCTTGTGGAGATCTCATTCTATGGGCTAATGCTAATGAGATAGATGCGGGTCCATGTGTTATAATGCAGTGTCCCTTTCCCCTTGTGCAGATCTCATTCTATGGGCTAATGTTAGTGAGATAGATGCAGGTCCATGTGTTATAATGCAGTCACTTTCCCCTTGTGCAGATCTCATTCTATGGGCTAATGTTAATGAGATAGATGCGCGTACATGTGTTATAATGCAGTGTCACTATCCCCTTGTGGAGATCTCATTCTATGGGCTAATGTTAATGAGATAGATGCGGGTCCATGTGTTATAATGCAGTGTCACTATCCCCTTGTGGAGATCTCATTCTATGGGCTAATGCTAATGAGATAGATGCGGGTCCATGTGTTATAATGCAGTCACTTTCCCCTTGTGGAGATCTCATTCTATGGGCTAATGTTAATGAGATAGATGCAGGTCCATGTGTTATAATGCAGTGTCACTTTCCCCTTGTGCAGATCTCATTCTATGGGCTAATGTTAATGAGATAGATGCGGGTCCATGTGTTATAATGCAGTGTCACTTTCCCCTTGTGGAGATCTCATTCTATGGGCTAATGTTAATGAGATAGATGCAGGTCCATGTGTTATAATGCAGTGTCACTTTCCCCTTGTGCAGATCTCATTCTATGGGCTAATGTTAATGAGATAGATGCGGGTCCATGTGTTATAATGCAGTGTCACTTTCCCCTTGTGGAGATCTCATTCTATGGGCTAATGTTAATGAGATAAATGCAGGTCCATGTGTTATAATGCAGTGTCCCTTTCCCCTTGTGCAGATCTCATTCTATGGGCTAATGTTAAAGAGATAGATGCAGGTCCATGTGTTATAATGCAGTGTCACTTTCCCCTTGTGCAGATCTCATTCTATGGGCTAATGTTAATGAGATAGATGTGGGTCCATGTGTTATAATGCAGTGTCACTTTCCCCTTGTGCAGATCTCATTCTATGGGCTAATGCTAATGAGATAGATGCAGGTCCATGTGTTATAATGCAGTCACTTTCCCCTTGTGCAGATCTCATTCTATGGGCTAATGCTAATGAGATAGATGCGGGTCCATGTGTTATAATGCAGTGTCCCTTTCCCCTTGTGCAGATCTCATTCTATGGGCTAATGTTAGTGAGATAGATGCAGGTCCATGTGTTATAATGCAGTGTCACTTTCCCCTTGTGCAGATCTCATTCTATGGGCTAATGCTAATGAGATAGATGCAGGTCCATGTGTTATAATGCAGTGTCACTTTCCCCTTGTGCAGATCTCATTCTATGGGCTAATGCTAATGAGATAGATGCGGGTCCATGTGTTATAATGCAGTGTCACTTTCCCCTTGTGCAGATCTCATTCTATGGGCTAATGCTAATGAGATAGATGCAGGTCCATGTGTTATAATGCAGTGTCACTTTCCCCTTGTGCAGATCTCATTCTATGGGCTAATGTTAGTGAGATAGATGCAGGTCCATGTGTTATAATGCAGTCACTTTCCCCTTGTGCAGATCTCATTCTATGGGCTAATGCTAATGAGATAGATGCAGGTCCATGTGTTATAATGCAGTGTCACTTTCCCCTTGTGCAGATCTCATTCTATGGGCTAATGCTAATGAGATAGATGCGGGCCCATGTGTTATAATGCAGTGTCACTTTCCCCGTCTGGAGATCTCATTCTATGGGCTAATGCTAATGAGATAGATGCAGGTCCATGTGTTATAA
This sequence comes from Bombina bombina, assembly GCF_027579735.1. Classification (NCBI taxonomy): domain Eukaryota; kingdom Metazoa; phylum Chordata; class Amphibia; order Anura; family Bombinatoridae; genus Bombina; species Bombina bombina. The sequence goes on along the minus strand of NC_069510.1, from coordinate 151,082,451 downwards.
TGCAGTCACTTTCCCCTTGTGCAGATCTCATTCTATGGGCTAATGCTAATGAGATAGATGCGGGTCCATGTGTTATAATGCAGTGTCCCTTTCCCCTTGTGCAGATCTCATTCTATGGGCTAATGTTAGTGAGATAGATGCAGGTCCATGTGTTATAATGCAGTGTCACTTTCCCCTTGTGCAGATCTCATTCTATGGGCTAATGCTAATGAGATAGATGCAGGTCCATGTGTTATAATGCAGTGTCACTTTCCCCTTGTGCAGATCTCATTCTATGGGCTAATGTTAATGAGATAGATGCAGGTCCATGTGTTATAATGCAGTGTCACTTTCCCCTTGTGCAGATCTCATTCTATGGGCTAATGCTAATGAGATAGATGCAGGTCCATGTGTTATAATGCAGTCACTTTCCCCGTGTGGAGATCTCATTCTATGGGCTAATGCTAATGAGATAGATGCGGGTCCATGTGTTATAATGCAGTGTCACTTTCCCCTTGTGCAGATCTCATTCTATGGGCTAATGTTAATGAGATAGATGCGGGTCCATGTGTTATAATGCAGTCACTTTCCCCTTGTGCAGATCTCATTCTATGGGCTAATGCTAATGAGATAGATGCGGGTCCATGTGTTATAATGCAGTGTCACTTTCCCCTTGTGCAGATCTCATTCTATGGGCTAATGCTAATGAGATAGATGCGGGTCCATGTGTTATAATGCAGTGTCACTTTCCCTGTGTGGAGATCTCATTCTATGGGCTAATGCTAATGAGATAGATGCGGGTCCATGTGTTATAATGCAGTCACTTTCCCCTTGTGGAGATCTCATTCTATGGGCTAATGTTAGTGAGATAGATGCAGGTCCATGTGTTATAATGCAGTGTCACTGTCCCCTTGTGCAGATCTCATTCTATGGGCTAATGTTAATGAGATAGATGCAGGTCCATGTGTTATAATGCAGTCACTTTCCCCTTGTGCAGATCTCATTCTATGGGCTAATGTTAATGAGATAGATGCGGGTCCATGTGTTATAATGCAGTGTCACTTTCCCCTTGTGGAGATCTCATTCTATGGGCTAATGTTAGTGAGATAGATGCAGGTCCATGTGTTATAATGCAGTCACTTTCCCCTTGTGCAGATCTCATTCTATGGGCTAATGCTAATGAGATAGATGCACGTCCATGTGTTATAATGCAGTCACTTTCCCCTTGTGGAGATCTCATTCTATGACCTAATGTTAATGAGATAGATGCGGTCCATGTGTTATAATGCAGTGTCACTTTCCCCTTGTGCAGATCTCATTCTATGGGCTAATGTTAATGAGATAGATGCAGGTCCATGTGTTATAATGCAGTCACTTTCCCCTTGTGCAGATCTCATTCTATGGGCTAATGTTAATGAGATAGATGCAGGTCCATGTGTTATAATGCAGTCACTTTCCCCTTGTGCAGATCTCATTCTATGGGCTAATGTTAATGAGATAGATGCGGGTCCATGTGTTATAATGCAGTGTCACTATCCCCTTGTGGAGATCTCATTCTATGGGCTAATGTTAGTGAGATAGATGCAGGTCCATGTGTTATAATGCAGTCACTTTCCCCTTTTGCAGATCTCATTCTATGGGCTAATGCTAATGAGATAGATGCAGGTCCATGTGTTATAATGCAGTCACTTTCCCCTTGTGCAGATCTCATTCTATGGGCTAATGTTAGTGAGATAGATGCAGGTCCATGTGTTATAATGCAGTGTCACTTTCCCCTTGTGAAGATCTCATTCTATGGGCTAATGCTAATGAGATAGATGCAGGTCCATGTGTTATAATGCAGTGTCACTTTCCCCTTGTGCAGATCTCATTCTATGGGCTAATGTTAATGAGATAGATGCAGGTCCATGTGTTATAATGCAGTCACTTTCCCCTTGTGCAGATCTCATTCTATGGGCTAATGTTAATGAGATAGATGTGGGTCCATGTGTTATAATGCAGTGTCCCTATCCCCTTGTGGAGATCTCATTCTATGGGCTAATGTTAATGAGATAGATGCAGGTCCATGTGTTATAATGCAGTGTCACTTTCCCCTTGTGGAGATCTCATTCTATGGGCTAATGTTAATGAGATAGATGTGGGTCCATGTGTTATAATGCAGTGTCACTTTCCCCTTGTGGATATCTCATTCTATGGGCTAATGCTAATGAGATAGATGCGGGTCCATGTGTTATAATGCAGTGTCACTTTCCCCTTGTGGAGATCTCATTCTATGGCCTAATGTTAATGAGATAGATGCAGGTCCATGTGTTATAATGCAGTGTCACTTTCCCCGTGTGGAGATCTCATTCTATGGGCTAATGTTAATGAGATAGATGCGCGTACATGTGTTATAATGCAGTGTCACTTTCCCTGTGTGGAGATCTCATTCTATGGGCTAATGCTAATGAGATAGATGCGGGTCCATGTGTTATAATGCAGTGTCACTTTCCCCTTGTGGAGATCTCATTCTATGGGCTAATGAGATAGATGCGGGTCCATGTGTTATAATGCAGTGTCACTTTCCCCTTGTGGAGATCTCATTCTATGGGCTAATGAGATAGATGCGCGTACATGTGTTATAATGCAGTGTCACTTTCCCCGTGTGCAGATCTCATTCTATGGGCTAATGTTAATGAGATAGATGCGGGTCCATGTGTTATAATGCAGTGTCACTTTCCCCTTGTGGAGATCTCATTCTATGGGCTAATGCTAATGAGATAGATGCGGGTCTATGTGTTATAATGCAGTGTCACTTTCCCCTTGTGGAGATCTCATTCTATGGGCTAATGTTAGTGAGATAGATGCGGGTCCATGTGTTATAGTGCAGTGTCACTTTCCCCTTGTGGAGATCTCATTCTATGGGCTAATGTTAATGAGATAGATGCAGGTCCATGTGTTATAATGCAGTCACTTTCCCCTTGTGAAGATCTCATTCTATGGGCTAATGTTAATGAGATAGATGCAGGTCCATGTGTTATAATGCAGTATCACTTTCCCCTTGTGGAGATCTCATTCTATGGGCTAATGTTAATGAGATAGATGCGGGTCCATGTGTTATAATGCAGTGTCACTTTCCCCTTGTGGAGAGCTTATTCTATGGGCTAATGTTAATGAGATAGATGCGGGTCCATGTGTTATAATGCAGTCACTTTCCCCTTGTGCAGATCTCATTCTATGGGCTAATGCTAATGAGATAGATGCGGGTCCATGTGTTATAATGCAGTCACTTTCCCCATGTGGAGATCTCATTCTATGGGCTAATGTTAATGAGATAGATGCAGGTCCATGTGTTATAATGCAGTCACTTTCCCCGTGTGGAGATCTCATTCTATGGGCTAATGTTAATGAGATAGATGCAGGTCCATGTGTTATATACAATGCAGTCACTTTCCCCTTGTGGAGATCTCATTCTATGGCCTAATGTTAATGAGATAGATGCAGGTCCATGTGTTATAATGCAGTCACTTTCCCCATGTGGAGATCTCATTCTATGGCCTAATGTTAATGAGATAGATGCAGGTCCATGTGTTATAATGCAGTGTCACTTTCCCTGTGTGGAGATCTCATTCTATGGGCTAATGCTTATGAGATAGATGCGGGTCCATGTGTTATAATGCAGTGTCCCTTTCCCCTTGTGGAGATCTCATTCTATGGGCTAATGTTAATGAGATAGATGCAGGTCCATGTGTTATAATGCAGTCACTTTCCCCTTGTGGAGAGCGCGTGTTCACATCTTTACCATGTTGAGGAAAGTTTTTTCAACAATGTATTATCTTTGCAAGCAATTTTCATTGAATCTAGGTAATATTAGTGATACTTAGGGGCCAATTTATCAAGGGTCGAATGGCCACTGTTTCTTTGCGAGCCTTCAGGCTCACCGTAATCAGCAGTTATGAAGCAGCGGTCTTAAGACTGCTGCTCCATAACTGGTCTGCGGCCTTTGAGGCTGCGGTCTGCAATCTGCCCGAACCTTGGGTTGATTGACAGCCCCTGCTAGTGGCCGCAAATCTGCAGGGGGCAGCATTGCACAAGCAGTTCACAAGAACTGCTTGTACAATGTCAAATGCCGACAGCGTATGCTGTCGGCATTCAGCGATGTCTGTCGGACATGATAAACCTAATACACCTTAAACCTAATACACCTTATTGCGATTTCTTACTACTGTTTGTTTTATACCATATATTAAATAATGTTACATACAGTAATAAATTAACAAAAATAAGTGCATAGCAGTTATCAACATCAACTAGGGTTCTGGGGAAGACAACAGCTGGACAGAAAAATGTTGTTGATCTGAGAGAGAGCAGACAGTGTTGACATTAATGTGAGGTCATAGCAGACCTGGAATTTGTTTTTATAATTATCTCTCATCTATCTTTCTCCACTGCCTCCTCTCTCTCCAATCTCTCTTTTTCTCCCTCTCTTCTCTCTCAGGCCATATCTCTTCTTTTCACTATTTCTCTCTCCTCTCTTATATCTTTTACTCTTTTGGGGTCCATTTATCAAGCTCCGTAAGGAGCTTGTGGCCCGTGTTTCTGGCGAGTCTTCAGATTTGCCAGAAACACAAGTTATGGAGCAGAGGTCTAAAGACCGCAGCTCCATAACCCTGTCCGCCTGCTCTGAAGAGGCGGACAGGAATCGCCGGAAATCAACCCGATCGAGTACGATCGGGTTGATTGACACTCCCCTGCTTGCGGCCGATTGGCTGTGAATCTGCAGGGGGCGGCGTTGCACCAGCAGCTCTTGTGAGCTGCTGGTGCAATGCTGAATACGGAGAGCGTATTGCTCTCCGCATTCAGCGATGTCTGTCGGACCTGATCCGCACTGTCAGATCAGGTCCGACAGACATATGATAAATAGGCCCCTTTCTCTCTCATACCTTTTCACTCTTTCTTTTGTTTCTCCTCTCTTTCTTAATGCTATCTTTTTCTCCACTCTTCCTCTCTAATTTCTCTCTGTCCCTGTTTACCCTCTCAGTAACAGTCTAAACACTAATGGGGTCCCTATAGCCCTAGAGGAATAACATATCCTTGCCCTTTAATGGATATATATTATCCCTTTAGATAATATTTGTAGCAGGTATCCCACCATTCACTCATAAACTTTCACTCGCCACTAAAAAACTTTTACTCGCCAATGGCGAGCCCTGTATTAACCCTTTATCTGCCATTCACCCACATCGCAATAAACCTAATAAATGTATTAAACCCTAATCCGCTATTCACCCACATCGCAATAAACCTAATAAATGTATTAACTCCTAATCCGCTATTCACCCACATCGCAATAAACCTAATAAATGTATTAAGTCCCCCCTCTAACAGTAAAACCTCCCACCCATCAAACCACCCAAAATAAAAAAAAATACACTAAAAAAATCCTAAACAACCCATTGCCCCTAAAGGGGCATTTGTATGGGCATTTCCCTAAAAGGGCATTCAGCTCTTTTACTGCCCTTAAAATGGCGCTCAGTTCTTTTTCAGTGCTCTAAAAAAAACAAACCCCCAAAAAATAAAACAAAAATCTTAACTCTAACCTCCAAATAGGTACTCACCGTCCCTGAAGTCTGGCGGAGAAAGACTTCTTCCAAGCGGTGAAGTCTTCTACCAAGCGGCAATATCTTCTTCCATCGCAACAACATCTTCTGTCTTCATCCAGGAACAAGCCGACGTGGAGCGGTGATTAGATGAGCGCGGAACAAAAGACCAGCAACCGCTGAGCCATCGAGTGTGGAGATCCTCTTCGCATGATTACCACCGCACACTAAGGATTGAATTCAAGTTACGCGTTTAAGTATGGGGTACCTTGCATTCTTATTGGCTGATTTGATTTTTAAAATTTAAATCAGCCAATAGGATGAGAGCTACAGAAATCCTATTGGCTGATTTAAACAGAATTGAAGAATTAAATCAGCCAATAGGAATAGCTCATCTAATCACCGCTCCGCATCAGCTTGGTCCTAGATGAAGATAGAAGATGTTGCCGCAATGGAAGAAGATATCGCTGCTTGGAAAAAGACTTCACCGCTTGGAAGAAGACTTTCTCCGCCTGACTTCAGGAACGGTGAGTACCTATTTGGGGGTTAGAGGAAGGATTTTTTTTTGTTTGTTTTGTTTTTTTAGAATAGGGATTTTGGGCACTGAAAAAGAGCTGAATGCCCTTTTAAAAGCAGTAAAAGAGCTGAATAATCTTTTAAGGGCAATGCTCATACAAATGCCCCTTTAGGGGCAATGGGTAGCTTAGTTTTTTTTCAAAAGTTAGGTTGTTTTTTGGGGGTTGTTGGTTAGGTGGTGGGTTTTACTCTTGGGGGGACTTCATATTTTTTTACAGGTAAAAGAGCTGTTTAACTTAGGGCAATGCCCTACAAAAGGCCCTTTTAAGGACTATTGGTAGTTTATTGTAGGCTAGGGGGTGTTTTTATTTTGGGGGGGATTTTTTATTTTTATAGGGATCAGGTTTAATTTTTTTATTTTTGATAATTTGTTTTATTATTTTCTGTAACGTTAGACTTTTTTTATTGTTTGTCAATTTAGTTTATTTTAATTTAATCTTAGTACTGTGTAATGGGGTACTAGCTTTATGCTGATGCTAGCCTTAGTTGTGACTTGATAATCTATATAATTTTGTGTTACAGGTGATATATGACAGTCTGCTAAGGAGTAGACCAACTCATAACCACTTGAGTTAATCTTGCCTTTTAGAATAACACCTGAAATATATGGTATATTACAAGGTAATGGCTTAGGCAAACGATGATCAGTACATGAGAACTAGAACAGTGAATCAGAGTATGTTATGTGATCAGGATCACAACAGGTTAAATGAATAGCAAGAATAGGAAGGTCAAGTCTTTGCTATACTTAAGTTACTGCTTAATTATAACTGGCATATGACGTTAATCCAATCACATTACAGTGCAAGTTCACATATTCTGAATACATTCAATTAGGAAATTGCCTCTTCATTAACTAAGCAGTTTATGGCAGATTATACAGGTTGGTACAAAATATCTGAAGAGCAGTGCATACAGAACCTGTTTGAAGGAGTCTTTGGGAGCAGCGGCGATGAGGTGACAGCAGAAGCTGCGAGTAGGCTGTGCGCAGATTGTGAGAGCCGCTTCAGTTGTTTGCTTGTGCTGCTGCGGCGAGAGACTCAGGGCGTGCAGCGGAGGAGCGTATGAGCGTGATGAGCTCAGGAGCAGGGTTGCTAGGAGACATAAACTTGTTGTTATGCGGTTAACCGCTGTGAATACAGAAGGTGAGAGAGCCTGTAGCTGAGGTAACCTCCGGTAACTGGAGGCGTTGTGTTACTTCTGTAGGACTGCAGAGATTCTGTAGGAATACAAGGAAATGGTTAGGGCTGTGTTACTTCAGAAATTAACTTCAATAAACCAGCAATGTATGCTGGGAACGCTTAGAGTTTATAGGAAGTGGATAGTTTAATTGAAAGAAAAGGTGGTATGGATGTGGTAGACAGGCTGCTAAAGGTGGAATGGAGATATACATGACATATCCCCCCCCCAAGGGGACCGCAAGGGGTCATCGAGGCGCAGGCCGATCCGGATGCCTTCTATGAAAAAGGGACACCAAACGAGGTGCGGAGAGGTTGGAGGCAGGTTCCCAGGAATCCTCAGAGGAGTCAAAGCCTGCCCAATGGATAAGGTATTGGAGTTGTCCACGGCACCACCTAGAGTCAATGACTGAATGGACCTCGTATTCAGGATCCGGAGTCGGGGTAGCTGAAGGAGTAGGAGGCAAAGGCCGAGAAGCATCACAGGGTTTAATGAGAGAGACATGGAATGTCGGGTGGATCCGATAGTTCGAAGGTAATTGTAAAGTAACAGTGAGAGGATTGCGTATGGCAATGATAGGGAATGGTCCTACATAAAGTTTATTAAATTTCCTACAGGGGGTAGGTATTCTCAAGTTTCTGGCAGCTAACCAAACCAAGTCTCCAACCTTATAGTCAGGGTGAGGTCTATGACGTAGGTCATAGTAACGTTTCTGGGTGGCTTGGGCTTGTTGAATGTTATCCCTGATGACTGAAAAGGTCTGTTTGATTGAGTTGACAAGGTCGTTGACCTGTGGACAAGGGGTATCCGTAAGAGGCAGAGGATGGAAACGAGGATGGAGTCCAGAGGTGATAAAGAAGGGAGAATATCCAGTAGATGAGTTGGTAGTGTTATTGTAGGCGAATTCTGCTTGTGGGAGAAAGGAAAACCAGGAGTCATGTTTGTTGGAGCAGAAGCAGCGTAAGTACTGCTCCAACCATTGATTGGTTCTCTCACAGAGACCGTTTGTCTGTGGATGATATGAGGTGGTCAGATGTTGTTGTATATTAAGAGAGCAGCATAGGTTTTTCCAGAATTTGGAAGTGAATTGGGACCCCCTATCACTAAGAACTGATGATGGGAGACCATGCAAGCGAACTACCTCCCTGATGAATAAATCTGCAGTCTTTTGGGCTCTGTGGGGATGAAGTGGGCCATTCTAGAAAATAGATCCACTACCACGAAGATGGCAGTCATCCCTCCAGATTTCGGAAGGTCAACTATGAAGTCCATAGATATACTGGTCCAAGGGAGCTCAGGTACTGGTAAGTTTTGAAGCAAGCCTACTGGCAATTGATGTGCGGGTTTACATGTCTGACATGTAGGACAAGACTTTACGTATTTGATTACCGATAGTCTCATAGTAGGCCACCAAAAATATCTCTGTAGGAGGTCAAGAGTTTTATGAATGCCTAAATGTCCAGCCAAAGATGAATCATGAGATAATGATAAGACCTTGTCACGAATAGTTGGTGGTACATACATCTTGGATCGGTTGCAGAGGATTCCATTCTCATCTGGTATAAGGGGGTAAGAGGTTTTTGTAGTATCCGATTGTTGTTGAGACTTGAGTTCTGCTAGGTCTTTAGAGAGCAGGCCTACTATGCAAGACTTGGGGACAATTGTTGAGAAAGAAGAATCTACTTGGGGTCTGACATCTTTACGAGAGAGGGCATCCGCCTTCCCATTCCTGGAACCTGGGCGGTAAGTGATCGTATACCTGAAACGAGAAAAATAGAGGCTCCAGCGCAGCTGTCTGGCTGAGAGGGTGCGGTTAGTCTGAAGATACTGGAGGTTTTTATGATCTGTATAGATCTCTATTGGTTGTTCAGCTCCCTCCAGTAAATGTCTCCACTGGTCAAATGAAGATTTGATGGCCAGCAGCTCTTTTTCTCCTACTGGGTAGTTTAATTCTGCAGGAGTTAATAATCTGGAGTAATAACAGACTGGATGCAATGTGTCCTTGGGAGAGGTTCTCTGTGAAAGAACCGAGCCAATGGCGTATTCTGAAGCGTCTACTTCAAGAACGAATTGGGCTTTACAGTTGGGTAATTGCAAAACTGGTGATGAGACAAATGAGTGTTTTAGCAAGTCAAAGGCTTTTTGTGCTTGTGGAGTCCATACAAAGGATGTTGTGGACTTAGTCAGGTTTGTGAGTGGTTTGGAGAGTGCTGCAAAATTCTGGATGAAACGTCTGTAGAAATTTGCGAAGCCTAAAAACCGTTGGATATCTTTTACCGTAGATGGCGTTGGCCAGGATGTGATGGCTGAGATTTTACTGTCTTCCATCATTATCTTGCTCTTGCTAATGCGATATCCTAGAAATGACACCTCACTGACATGGAAGAGACACTTTTCAAGTTTAACATAGAGTTTGTGTGTCTGTAACCTGGATAAGACAAGCCTAACGTGTGTGACATGTTCTGAGAATGTAGAAGAGTAAATCAGGATGTCGTCAAGATAGACCACCAGGAAAGTGTCAAGGATGTCCCTAAAGATGTCGTTAATGAAGTTCTGAAATGTTGCCGGAGCGTTGCATAGACCGAATGGCATAACAGTATACTCGAAAAGACCATACCTGGTCCTAAATGCAGTCAGCCACTCGTCTCCGGCCCTTATTCTAACAAGGTTATAGGCGCCTCTAAGATCCAATTTTGTGAATATAGTTGCGCCTGTTAGCCTCTCAATCAGTTCTGGAATGAGAGGCAGGGGGTACCTGTTCTTTATGGTACGCTTATTCAACTCACGATAATCTATTATCGGGCGAAGGGTCCCATCCTTGTTTTTAACAAAAAAAATGCCGGCGCCTGCTGGTGAAGTGGAGGGCCGGATAAAGCCTTTTCTCAGATTATCAGTTATGTAGGTCTTAAGGTGAAGTAGTTCGGGTCTAGATAGGGGTAAATATGGCCATAAGGGATGGTAGCACCGGGAAGCAGGTCTATGGGGCAATCGTAGGCCCTATGAGGAGGTAAAGACTCGGCCTCAGTCTTATTGAAGACCTCAGAAAAATCAAGGTATTGAGTGGGAATTGTAGGAGTAGATGTGGTTAGCAAATGAGAGTTAGGAAAACAGGTGGTAGAACAGTAGGGGGAAGAGAATTCAAGTGTGAGGGTATCCCAATGAACCTGAGGTTGGTGTTGTTTAAGCCAAGATATACCCAAGACAACAGGATAAATGGGGGAAGAGATGATATCAAACGTGATGGTTTCAGAATGACCAGAGGAGGAGGTAACAAGTAGAGGAATGGTTTGTTGAGAGACAGGACCTGAAGGTAAGTGTGTTCCATCAATAACTTTCAAATGCAGAGGTGTGCTTTTAAACAAAAAAGGTATTTTATTAACTTCAACTAAAGATATATCAAGAAAGTTGGCGCAAGCACCTGTGTCGATCATGGCATTACAATTTATCCGATGTCGATCCCACTGCAAAAGTAAGGGGATAGTAAGATATGCAGTGGTTGTATATTTAGTATGCAGACAGTGATGTGGTGTGTGTACATTACCTAATTTCTGTCTCAGAAGTAGGGGGCATTCTTTAACAGCATGGTCAGTGCCTGCACAGTACATACAGAGATTTAATGCACAGCGTCTAGCCTTTTCTTGTGCAGAGAGGGGTCCTCTAAGGAAACTGATATCCATTGGTTGTTCAGCCGGTGGAGTGGTGCTGGGAGGAGTTGGTAACATTTTGCGCACTGGAGTGGTGGAAGGATTTCTCTCTTGTCTCCTCTCCCTGAGTCTACGGTCTATGGTTATCGTTAGTGTATACAACTCTTCTAAGCGATCTGGTATGCCAATCCTGGTGAGTTCATCTTTGATCTATTCGGCGAGACCTAGGCGATATTGGTTCTTCAAGGACACGTCATTCCAGAGGGAATCTCTTGCCCAGATTTTGAAGAGGGTGATATAGTCTTCAACTGGTGTTTTATGTTGTCTCAGGTTTCTAAGTTTACCTTCTGCCGTGACCTGACGGTGGGGGTCATCATATAGTGTTGAAAGGGCCTTGAGGAAGGCATCTAAGGAATTGAGTATAGGGTCCTGAGTCTCGTAGAAAGAGTCAGCCCAGGCCCTGGGTTCACCCCTTAAATAGGACACTATGGTGAGCACCTTGGTGCGGTCAGTCGCATAGGTCCTGGGGCGCAGGTCGAACAACAGAAGACAAGCGTTCCTGAACTGTCTGAAGGTGGAACGGTCACCAGAAAATTTCTCTGGGTAAGAGACCTGGGGTTCAGAATGCTGGTCGTTGCCCGTGTTTCTGTTGGAGAGAACTTCTCTTAAACAGGCTTTGAGGCTTTGGTTTTCAACCTGTAGCTCTCTGAATGCTTGAGTGAGATTGTCAAGCCGTTGATTAAGGCTGTGTAGTTGGGGGGTCACATCAGTCTGTTCCATCTCCCTTATTTATTATTATGTATATATATATATATATATATATATATATATATATATAGGGCTGGTTTATTATGTATGGGGTACCAGCTTTATGCTGATGCTAGCCTTAGTTGTGACTTGATAATCTATATAAGTTTGTGTTACAGGTGATATATGACAGTCTGCTAAGGAGTAGACCAACTCATAACCACTTGAGTTAATCTTGCCTTTTAGAATAACACCTGAAATATATGGTATATTACAGGGTAATGGCTTAGGCAAACGATGATCAGTACATGAGAACTAGAACAGTGAATCAGAGTATGTTATGTGATCAGGATCACAACAGGTTAAATGAATAGCAAGAATAGGAAGGTCAAGTCTTTGCTATACTTAAGTTACTGCTTAATTATAACTGGCATATGACGTTAATCCAATCACATTACAGTGCAAGTTCACATATTCTGAATACATTCAATTAGGAAATTGCCTCTTCATTAACTAAGCAGTTTATGGCAGATTATACAGGTTGGTACAAAATATCTGAAGAGCAGTGCATACGGAACCTGTTTGAAGGAGTCTTTGGGAGCAGCGGCGATGAGGTGACAGCAGAAGCTGCGAGTAGGCTGTGCGCAGATTGTGAGAGCCGCTTCAGTTGTTTGCTTGTGCTGCTGCGGCGAGAGACTCAGGGCGTGCAGCGGAGGAGCGTATGAGCGTATGAGCGTGATGAGCTCAGGAGCAGGGTTGCTAGGAGACACAATCTTGTTGTTATGCGGTTAACCGCTGTGAATACAGAAGGTGAGAGAGCCTGTAGCTGAGGTAACCACCGGTAACTGGAGGCGTTGTGTTACTTCTGTAGGACTGCAGAGATTCTGTAGGAATACAAGGAAATGGTTAGGGCTGTGTTACTTCAGAAATTAACTTCAATAAACCAGCAATGTATGCTGGGAACGCTTAGAGTTTATAGGAAGTGGATAGTTTAATTGAAAGAAAAGGTGGTATGGATGTGGTAGACAGGCTGCTAAAGGTGGAATGGAGATATACATGACATACTGTTAGGATTTTTTATTTTAATTGTAATTTAGTATTTTATTATTTTATGTAATTTGGGGGTAATTCAGGGGACGTTAGGTTAGGGGGCTTAGTAATTAAATTAGGTTTATTGCGATGTGGGTGTTTGGCGGTTTAGGGGTTATTACTTTTATTATTAGTTCCGATATGGGGGTGATAGCGGATATAGGGGTTTTGATGTGTCGGGTTTATTTTTGGGAGGCAGGTTAGTCTTTTACAGGAGATTTTATTTTATTTATTTTTTTCTTAGGCGTAGGCAGTTTCTAAAGTGCCTCTAAGTCACTGGCGACTCCAGAAATTTGTATTTACGCACATTTCTGGACATCACTAGTTTATCCGACTTACGGCACTTTATGAACTGCCGGAGGGGTTTATTGGATTCCCCAATGTGCAAGGTGAAATTACGGGCGGCGCGGGTTTCAGCAGTTGCGCTTAAGCCTGTGCCTCACTTGTAATCTTGCCACACATGCTCTATCTGAATCATGAATGAAATAAAATTGGGTTTCATGTCCCTTTAAAACCTATATAAGGTAAATATCAGGGGGTGCACAAGCAAGATAAAATAAAATGTTACAAATGCATTACTATTAGATAACAAGTAAACTAGGCACAAATTTGCTTTAGTACTTTTCAGAAGGAACAAGTCAGTAACGGTAGGAGATGATCTTCTGTTATAAGAAGAGTCCTAGGGCTGCACTCTTCAACGTTCCTGGCGACTTTGTGTAGTTATAAGATAAGGAGAACAAGAGATAGGGTAGCATCATCTGGACAGGTAAATATATATAATAGTACACAAAACCACTCACATTATAGCTCTACCAGTCAAACAGGCTGGAGTCTTTAGAGTCTTCCAGCTAGACTCATCCCTGTACATCCAGGAATCAAAGGATGACTTTACCCTATGAGCCACCTCTTGTTTTCTTTATCTTATTGCACTAAGACAGTAGCCCAAATCAGAAAACCTCTGGTAAACTCAAGCTCTTCCAGATTTATTAAGAAGGATAAAAATAATTTAAACTACCTAAACGTCACTCAGGGTGCCACTTACAATAACCAATGTCTTTCATTTTGGAGTAAGTCCTACTATCCAAACTCCAGTTTAAGAGTCACTTTGTGAGCAGGGCTCAGTGGATCTAGTATATTTAACCCTTCCCTGTGACCAGCAGCAGGTTTTATTCAGTGTCCACAAATATTCCAATCTTTCCATGTTGGTCTTTGGAAATTAACTCTTCAGACCTTACTTCTAATGTCCTGCATGACTTGTACCGTTCTGAGATATCTCCTTATTATAGAATAACTCATTGAGGCAAGTATCTGTTATACTTTTTATTTTATATATGATAATGTCTAGGTGTTTTATGTATGTTTGAATTACTATTTGTGCATGTTTTGGATACTAGTTCCTTTATCAGAATGGCTTGGTATACTTATTACTTGGCCTTCATTTCATTTTAATAAAGGTCTCTTAAATACACGCTTTTTGAATGAGTTTGAAAAGCGTTAGGTTCCCAGTTTATTAGGTTATGACATCTTTATGACTGAGTGACACTGAAGATTCCTCCTGGGAACCAAATATAGTTACAACTTGGGAGCTTCTCACAACCCTTTAGTAAAACTTACTAGACATATTATCTATAAAAAACCTATAGACTTAAATGGTGGTTTTCTGTTGAGAATCATTAGGTAAGTTTTTCTACAGTATTGTAATTGACCCCTTTGTGAGTTAATTGTTATTGGGACATTTAGAGTAACACTAATGGAATGGCTGTGACATATATATGTAATGCAGTGGTTATATATTCTATAGGGCCTATTTATCAAGCTCTGTATGGAGCTTGAGGGCCCGTGTTTCCGGCGAGCCTTCAGACTAACCAGAAACACCAGTTATAAAGCAGCGGTCTAAAGACTGCTGCTCCATAACCTGTCCGCCTGCTCTGAGGAGGCGGACAGACATTGCCGGAAATCAACCCAACCCAATCCAATACGATCGGGTTGATTGACACCCCCTGCTAGCAGACGATTGGCCGCAAATCTGCAGGGGGCGGCATTGCACCAGCAGTTTACAAGAACTGCTGGTGCAATGATAAATGCCGAGAGCGTATAGATGTGCAGAGGACATGATCCGTATTATTGGATCATGTCCGCTAGCACATTAGTACATAGGTCCCGATATCTCATTATAATTCATGTTTTACAAGCTAGAATATCTTCTAGTTCTTTTGATACTTGTCAATATTTATTGCAGTTAAAGTTATTGTAAACTTAAAGTACTCACTGTCTAGTATATAAAAGTATTATTAAAAACAGGGGCACTTTCGCTGGATCCGGAAGGGGAGGAGCTACATGCCGGTCATGTTTGACGTTGCTCTAACAAAGGGATCAAGCAAACTATCCACCTTACCTCCACGTATTTGGCATTTCCTTAGCACAGATAGTGCTGGAATATCTGCTACAGCCCATGAAGGAGTGTGACTGCTGAGGCAGCAGCGTATACTCAGGATCCGTTACAGGACGTTTTTAACAGCCCATAGTTCAGGCTGCTTACTGACAGCAACACAGGTATTACGCTGTAAGGATGCAACCTATCCTGCACAAATAGTGGGTACAGGCCTGGCTCCTGTATTAACTGAATCTACACAACACTGCTAGGGGGATTGAGCTGTTTGCTAAGGCAGCAGCATATATCCCGGATCTGGCACAGGTCGTTTTATGCAGCCCACAGTTCAGGCTAACTGCAGACAAAATTATAGGCATCAGGCTGTATAGATGTTTATGTGTAGTGTGATAGGAGCGCCTAAAGGTGGATTCCTGCTGCTAAAAAAGTTCTTCCCTCAAAGAGAACTAAATGGTGGATAAGAAGAGAAAATGGGGTTTATTTAGCAGTGCTAAAAAAAGCTAGGAAATGATGATACCAATCTAATTTATATTTTATACAATCTTGTTTATTTAAAAATTCTTACAACACATAAAAACAACAGCCAATGCTATTCCTAATTAATAAAGGGACGTCTCCCTTATACAACACTTATAAAAACAGACTAGAACCATATATTGATAAACCCTAGAATTCCAGGTATAGAGGAATTGTTTCTATAGAAAACATATGGCAAGCAACAAATTTCTAAGATAAATGGTGAATTGAATATTTTAAAAGGCACAAATGTATCAATCCTAATATATTAAAAGCAAATAGTTTCAGCGCTAATGTTCAAATTGATTCAACTGTAATTAGAAGGTGAGCGTAACAGCTTTGGTTGTGATTAGAAGTTGAGCGAAACAGCTTTACAGTACTTCAGTAACAAATACCGCTATAAAGTTACACAGTTACTTTCCTTGGACATATAATTGGCTCAGGTGTGCTAGATAGTTAAAAAGGCAAAAAACAGCCGTTATTCTGATTTAGGTGCCAAAACTATTGTGGTTAATGGAAATGGTTAATTTAGCATATGAATACCTTGATGTCTTTAAAGTTCAGTTGGCGTGTTTTAAAAAACCGTAGTGCAAATTAGTGTAGTGGTACCTTAATCTGTCCTGGTTGCAACCGCTGATATTCTTCACTGGCTGTATAGAGACAACCTATACCGCTTTAACAGTGGGATACAGGCCTGGCTCCTGCATGAACAGCATTATAAGTGGGAGTCAAACCCGACCCCTGTACCGACATACCTTATAATCATACCTCCAGCGGGATACAAGCCCTGTCCTTGGAAAGTCGACTGGTTCAACCAGAGTATCCTTAACGGAAGGAGGAGAAAGCTGCAACTCAACTGATTCCTGGTGAGAAATTCAACGTCCCAAAGGCTGAGACGGATGGGGAATTGCACAGTCTGAGAAGTGTTGGCAAAGTGTCGGTGGTATACGCTGAAAGGAGCAGAGAGCACACCATCAAACCCCCCAGAAGTGAACCACAAGTGAACTGTGCATTTTGTTCAAACTCTTCTAAAGGTAGGCTGGTACTCATAGGAGATGAGACTGCAGCCTCGGGAATGCCAAGCTAAATTATTGCATGATATAATTCTATGCTATTGAAAAGGCTTATTATAACCTGTGAGGGGCTCACAAGGACTGTAGTATTGCATGTATAAGCTGGACATTCCACCAAATGACTTTGTGCTGCAAGAGCAATTATCTCTACCTAGTTTATGGTTCCTAACTGTGATATATATTCATCTACCTAGTTTATGGTTCCTAACTGTGATATATATTCATCTACCTAGTTTATGGTTCCTAACTGTGATATATATTCATCTACCTAGTTTATGGTTCCTAACTGTGATATATATTCATCTACCTAGTTTATGGTTCCTAACTGTGATATATATTCATCTACCTAGCATTGAGTCGTAATTTTCATTGTTAGTCTATGGATATTGGACTAGCTTATCTTCTTCTTTTTTCCTTTTGTGTTTTTCCTTCAGTTTTATACTTTTTTGCTAGTTTATATTTCTTTGCTAGTTAATTATGTGTATGCATAACTACACTGTCCTAGAAGAATATAAAATGATTCAATATGTTTGATTAATAGCAGTACTCTGCTTAGGACTTGAGAGATTTTACAGAAATATACAACTGATAAGTAACCATTATAGTAAGTCTAGTGGTAAAATAGGTAACACCTATCTGGATCATAGCTTAAAGTGGCTACTAACTCTACACTATACCCCCTCCAAAAGGGAACACACTTAATTAATTTCTTAACTTAAAAAAAATATATATATAATTTTTTTTTTCCTCTTTTCTCATATGTTTATTAACAATGAATACACATAGATTGCAGTGCACGTAATTTGTTTTGGAAATAGAATAGGCACACCAGACTAGGATTGTTCACAAAGATAAGGAGATTTTCTATCTCACTTCTTACTACTTTTTTTTTCTTTTCAGTTTCAATTGCGCTCTACACTTTTCATGGAGAAACATTTCTCCTCTAATAAACCTAGATCACCAGGTATGCCGCACAAATCTAAAGAAAGGAAATCCCGGATAGGAAATGACAACCCAAACGAAAATTTAGAGGAACAAACCAATATGGCCCAAATTAATATGACCCAATCCCAAATAGTACCACAGGAATTGCTTAAACAAATTTCTGATCTTCTTCTGCCTCAGTTTGAACAATTGCGAAAGGAGTTGTCAATTCTCTCCCATGACATAAAACAATTTGCAAGTAGACTGACTGAGGCAGAGGACAGAATATCCAATCTAGAAGACACGAGTTTTATGCAGGAACAAATGATCACAGAACAAAGTAAACAAATAAAAACAATACAGGGCAGAGTAGAAGAGTTAGAAGACCGCTCACGCCATAACAATATTAGGATCATTGGAGTACCCGAGTCACCTGAATTTCAAGACCTTATAAAATGTACCTCTCTAACCTTACCCTCAAGCTTAGGCATTGAGAACCAACAACAACCTTTTTTAATTGAAAGGGCGCACAGGGTAGGCTTCAGGAAAAAACAACTAGACGGTACACCGAAACAGACCAATTATAGTTAAATATTTACATTTTCAGGACAAGGTAAACTTAATGAACCCCTACAGACAAAAGATACCTTTCTCCATAGGAGACAATAATATCCTGCTGTTCCAAGACGATTCAGCAGAAACAGCACAAAAAAAGAAAAGAAATGGCACCACTATGTACAAAATTAATAAAAGCAGGAATTCCTGCCACAGTAATTTACCCGGCTAAAATTAAGATTCTAACAGGAGGTAATAATAAGCTTTTGAATAATGTAGAAGAGGCAAACGATTTCCTGAAGCATTCAAATAGTTAAAAATGATAAGAAATAAGATTATAACTTGGTTTAATACGGATTTAGATAAACAGGGGAATATGGAGAACTGCTGCTGTCTCCCCTGCATTTTTTTATTTTATTTTTTTCTTCTGTTGTATCAAAAATAATAATATGATTTTATGATGTGCTGTCTGCAAGTGATATTTTCCCCTCTTTTTTCTTTTACCCTCCCCCCCCCCCTTTTTCTTTTTTTTTCTTGCTATTGCTCGGCCCACTAGGCACCATTTTAATAAATATTCGTTTTCGTTTTTAAATAAATAGCATGAAGGCTATGATAAATATTTTATCTTGGAATACTGGAGGCATTACTTCCCCCCAAAGAGGAAAAATATCTTAAAATACCTTAAAAATACAATCCTGATATTGTTTTTTTTACAAGAAACACACCTAAAGGAACAGGAATGAATCAAACTTAAAACTGGTTGGGTGCGAGAAGTGCTGGCAACACCATGCACTAAAAGAAAAAAGGGGGTTGCAATCTTATTTCATAAAAATGTAAACTTTAAGGTGTTATCGTTAGATATGGACAAAGAACAAAGATAAATTATAATGCAAATAGAGACGGGAAATGTACAATTAGTTCTTTGCAATATACATGGACCTAACAGAATTGACGGGGGATTCTGGGAAGGGATACAAAAAAAATTGTTACAATACAGTTCCAAGAATATAGTGTTAGCAGAAGATTTGAACCTTGTGATGCATCCAACGTTAGACAGACTGAAGCCATCCTTAAATATGTTAAACATTTGTTAAACATTTTTCATGTGATTTCCGCACATATAAAACTATGACGCATATTTATCAAGCTCCGGCGAGCAAACAGAAGTTATGAAGCAGCGGTCTAAAGACCGCTGCTCCATAACCTGTCCGCCTACTCTGAGGCGGGGGACAGCAATCGCCATAAATCAACCCAATCGAATACGATTGGGTTGATTGACACCCCCTGCTAGTGGCCATTGGCCGTGAATCTGCAGGGGGCAGTATTGCACCAGCCGTTCACAAGAACAGCTGATGCAATGATAAATGCTGAGAGCGTATGCTGTCGGCATTTATCGATGTGCAGCGGACATAATCCACTGTATCGGATCATGTCCGCTTGCACCATCTTAAATAGGCCCCAATGTCTAGAATTTATGCATTTTTTATTTCAGATAAAAAATGTAGGCTTAGAGGTGTGAAAACAGACATAAAAGAAATTGTGATCTCAGATCATGCAGTTATCTCTCTTAACCTTAAATCCTATAAACAGGAGAATAATAACAACGCACGGTTTTATTTCCTTAACCTTTTAGTGACAGATATACATTTTAAAAATTGGTTGAAACAAAGGGGGAGAGATTTTTGTTACTTTAATAATTCGTATAAAGATTTGTAAAAGAGGGTAAATAAAAGTCTACCTAGTCAATAGGAAACGGAAAATGCAAGCTAGGGATGTGCAATTAGCCAATACCCTCCGTAATTACTACAGTGCCTATGTAAACTCCCCATCAGTTGCCCAATGGGAAAAATATACAGAGGCTAAAAAACAAAGGGAACTATTCTTACAACAGAAAATGAGAAAAGAGGGCTTAAGAACTAGCGCACACTTCTATAGGCACGGGGGAGTGGCGGGTAAATTCTTGGCAAATATTGTTAAACTTAAAAAAAAAGAAAAGCTATAGAAGCTATTAAAATAGATAATGAATGACTTACAAATATACAGATATTACTAAACACATAAAATAATATTTTATGAAAGTCTATGCAGACTCCCCAACAAATGAACAAGCTAAAAATCAATTCTGGAGTAAAATCCAATTGCCTAAAAAAACTAATGAAGCATTGTCCATAATAAATAGTGCTATAAAGCAAGAAGAAATTTTAAAGTCAATAGGGCAAGCCACAATGAATAAAGCACCAGGTCCAGACCATATCCCAGCAGAATTATACAAAATCTTAGATATAGATATAGTATCAACTTTAGAAAATCTCTTTAATGAAATATACACAAATGGAAACTTACAATCGCCATATTTTACAGCCTCTCTCATTGTGTTGGTGCAAAAGAAAGATAAAGATCCAGAAAATTTAGATACATATAGACCAATTTCCCTTTTAAACAATGATTATAAACTATTTACTAACATCATAGCCCAGATACTTAAAAAAACTGATAGATCCATTAAAACATAAAGATCAGGTGGGCTTTATGCCGGGCAGAAATTCCACAATGAATCTAAGGAAACTCCAATTACTTTTAGACTATTATTGGTCCCAAACGCAGAGAAGAGATCATAAATTGAGGAAAGATATAGTTGTGGTGGCAATTGATGCCAAGAAGGCATTCGACTCAGTCACATGGGACCTGTCAGGGTGCCAGGAATCAGACCGAGATGAGAAGTGCAAAAATAATCACACCTTTATTAATCACAAAAAAATAATAAAAAGTCCACAAGTCAAACAACAAGCCAGGAGTCAAAGCCAGAGCTGGTAGTCAGACGAGCCGAGTCAGGAGCCAAAGCAAATAGTCAGACGAGCCGAGTCAGGAGCCAAAGTGAGTATTCAGACTAGCCAGAATCAGGAACAAGGAGAACAGTAGAGTCAGGAACAAGCCAGGGATCAGGAACCAGGAGGGACGTCAGACAGCCAGGTAATACACAGGAACTGGAACTCACAAACAGGTCTGAGACAACGCAAGGGCAAAGCATACTGAACAGAGGTCCTTTAAATAATAAATGATGACATCACAATTCTGAGACTGCAACCTGTCTCACACGGATGATGTACACCAGTCTGGCCATAAGAGCGCGTGCAGTAAATGAGCAGCATCACACACTCTGCACCAAACTCAGCAAGAGAGGTGAGTAAAATGGCTGCCAGCAGCACATGGCAAACAAAGCAGGGAAAAAACCCTGACAGTACCCTCCCCTCAACGACCCCTCCCCCGCGGGAGGACAAAAGGCTTATTGGGTAAACAAGCATGGAAGGCACGGAGGAGGGTGGGAGCATGAACATCAGAGGAGGAAACCCATGAACGCTCCTCCGGACCATAGCCCCTCCAGTGACCCAAATACTGTACGCGGCCCCTGGATATACGAGAGTCAGTAATGCTGCTGACCTCATATTCTTCATGGTTGTCAACAGAGATAGGACAGGGATGAGGCAACACAGTGGTAAACCGATTACAAACCAATGGTTTCAAGAGGGAGACATGAAAAACATTGGAGATGTGCAGTGCAGGAGGAAGGTCAAGAGCGTAGGCCCCAGGATTGACCCGTCGGAGTAATCAAAAAGGACCAACATAATGGGGAGCCAGTTTATTGGAAGGCACACAAAGGTTCAAGTTGCGGGAGGACAGCTAAACCCTCTCACCAACCTGTTAGGAAGGCGCGGCCAGACTTTTGGCGCTGCATAGAAAAATGAAGGCAATCCTGAATCTGCACCCACATGGAACAGAGTTGCCGGAGATGCTCCTCCAAAGCTGGAATACCCTGAAACATGAATGAATCGGGCAACAAGGATGGTTGAAACCCATAATTCGCCATGAACGGGGATAACTTTGAGGAAGCATTAATAGCACTATTACGAGCAAACTCTGCCCAAGGTAACAGTTCAGACCAATTATTGTGGTGATTTGAGACATAGCAACGGAGGAATTGTTCCAGAGCTTGATTAGACCGTTCCGCAGCCCCATTGGATTGAGGGTGATATGCAGAGGAGAGGATCCCCATTTGAACACAAAAGAAACGCCAAAATCTGGAGACAAACTGGCTACCCCGGTCCGAGACTATCTCCTTGGGTAACCCATGTAAACAGAAGTCCTCCAGGGCAAAAATTGAAGCAAGCTCCTGAGCGGTAGGCAGCTTCTTCAAGGGAATGCAATGTGACATTTTAGAAAAACGGTCAACCACCATAAGGATAACAGTATAGCCTGTGTCCAAGGATGCTCACCATTAGCAATAGGTTGAAGAAGACCCACAGGAAGACGTCGAGGAGTCTTATTCTGTGCACAAACTGAGCAGGAGTCAACATACGCAGCAACATCAGAACAAAGACCTGGCCACCAGAATTGTCGAGTGACAGACCAAATAATTTGGTTCTTGCCCTGGTGGCCTGCGGCTTTAGGATAGTGGTAAATGTGCAAAAGTTTAGTTTGAAGATTCTCAGGAATAAAACACTTACCACTAGGTTTCTCTGGAGGTGCATTGGTTTGTGCAGCCAGGATCTCCTCCCCAAGGGAGAAGTCAAATTAGTACGTATTGTAGCCAAAATATGGTCAGGAGGTACAACTGGAGTAGGTATAGACTCCTCCTTGGACAGAGGCGAAAATTGTCGAGAGAGGGCATTAGCCCTAACTACTTACGTACTACCAGGCAGGTAGGAGACCAGATAAATAAACCGAGACAAAAATAGCACCCATCTGGTCTGTCAAGGCAACAAACGTTTTCTTGTGTCAGTAAGAATGAGCACTGGTACGCTAGTACCCTTGAGAAGATGCCTCCATTCCTTGAGTGCCAAAATTATGGCCAGTAATTCCCTGTAGCCATTTTCATAATTGCACTCCGCTGGAGACAATTTCTTAGAGAAGAAACTGCACGGATGTAAGGGACCGTCAGGCGTAGGACGTTGAGACAAGAGGGCACCTACTCCAGTCTCAGACGCATCGGCCTCAAGAACGAAAGGCAGGACAGGGTTAGGATGAGCAAGAACTGGAGCGCCAGCAAAGGCAGTCTTAAGACTGTCAAAGGAATCTAATGACAGTAGGTGACCAATGGAGTGGATCATTCTCTTTACGGGTCATGTCTGAGATAGGTTTGACCAAGGAAGAAAAGTTTTTAATAAACTTTCTATAGTAATTGGCGAAGCCCAAAAAATGTTAAATAGACAGAAGACCAACTGGGCGAGGCCACTGCAGAACTGTAGACAACTTGTCAGGATCCATGAAGAACCCTGCAACAGAGATAACATAAGCTAGGAAGGTTACTTGGGTCAGATTGAACTCACATTTCTCGAGTTTACAAAACAGGTCATTCTCACGTAGTCTTAGAATAACCCGTGTAACATCAGAACAATAAGCCTCAAATGTGGGTAAGTGTATGAGGATGACGTCTAAGTATACCACAACACACTGTTGCAACATATCTCGTAGGACATAGTTAATAAATTCCTGGAAAACAGCAGGAGCATTACATAGGCCAAAGGGCATTACAAGATACTCATAATGCCCGCTCCTGGTGTTAAATGCTGTTTTCCATTCATGGCCCTCCTTGATCCTAACGAGATTGTACACTTCTCTCAAATCAAGTTTAGTAAAGACCATAGCTCCCTTGAGGTGTTCAAAGAGTTCCGTAATGAGCGGAATAGGGTAAGCATTCTTAATGGTAAAACGATAAAGACCCCTATAATCGATGCATGGTCTTAAATCGCCACCCTTTTTCTTCACAAAGAAGCCAGCCCCTGCAGGAGAGCAGGATTTGCGGATGATTCCCCGTGACAGAGCATCGGCAACATACTCCTCCATAGCACAATTCTCTGCAATAGACAGAGGGTAAACTCGGCCCCAAGGAGGAATGGCTCCGGGTTGCAGGTCTATGGCACAATCGTAAGACCAGTGAGGAGGCAACGTACTGGCACACACCTTGTCAAAAACGTGTAGGAACTCTCGGTACTCCTCTGGCAATTGAGATACCAAAGAAGTGCACAAGATTTTAACTGGTTTCCAAAGACAAGTGGAAATACATTGCGGAGACCATGACAAAATTTCGGACCTGCGCCAGTCGAGACTGGGATTGTTCTTTTGGAGCCAGGGATAACCCAGAACAACTGGAAAATGTGGCGAGTTTAACACCTGGAACTGGAGGGTTTCAAAATGGAGAGCCCCAACAGCCATGGATAACAGAGCAGTTTCGTGAGTAAAGGAAAGGACATCCGTGACCAAAGATTTCTCCTTTAGCGGTTCCGGGGACAAGGATAAACCACCCAAGGTCTGCCCCCGACAGGACCTTAGGTGCGAGCATTTGCCAGCTGTGTAGGACAAGACTTTAAAAGGTGGCCCTGTAACCCACAATAGAGGCAGAGCCCCTCCCTCCTCCTAAAGGCCCTCTCCGCAGTGGAGAGACGAGTGAATCCCAACTGCATCGGCTCAGCAGTACCTGGTGACTCGGGACCAGGAGGCATGGGAGGAGGGAGGCATGGGTGGGAACAAACACGTAAGAGGCAGCGGAACAGGAGGCTTCCGCAAGCGCTCCTTGAAAGAAGGCCTCTCTTTGAGTCTGATGTCAATTAGGATCAAAAAAGACACCAATGCCTTGAGATCCTCTGGTAAATCTCTGGCAGCAACTTCATCTTTAATCACATCAGAGAGCCCATGAAAGAAGGCGGCAACAAGGGCTTAATTTCTCCAACCTACCTCTGCTGCAAGCGTACGGACCTCAATGGCATACTGACCAACAGATCTTGTACCTTGCTGAATGGAAATGAGTTGTTTAGCAGTAGAGGAGGAGTAATGTCTGACTGAGACGAGAAGTGCAAAAATAATCACACCTTTATAAATAACAAAAAATAATAAAAAGTCCACAAGTCAAACAACAAGCCAGAAGTCAAAGCCAGAGCTGGTAGTCAGACGAGCCGAGTCAGGAGCCAAAGCGAATAGTCAGACGAGCCGAGTCAGGAACCAAAGCGAGTAGTCAGACAAGCCGGAATCAGGAACAAGGAGAACAGCAGAGTCAGGAACAAGCCAGGGATCAGGAACCAGGAGGGATGTCAGACAGCCAGGTAATACACAGGAACTGGAACTCACAAACAGGTCTGGGACAACGCAAGGGCAAAGCATACTGAACAGAGGCCCTTTAAATAATAAGTGATGACATCACAATTCAGAGACTGCAACCAGTCTCACATGGATTATGTACACCAGTCTGACCATAAGTGGGCATGCAGGAAATGAGCAGCATCACACACTCTGCACCAGACTCAGCAAGAGAAGTGAGTAAAATGGCTGCCAGCAGCACATGGCAAACAAAGCAGGGAAAAAACCCTGACACCGGTAAAATTAATTTAATAAAGATGTTGGTCCTTCCAAAATGTTTGTATTTCTTACAAAACCTACCTTTCTTTATTATACGAAAGGACCTGAAACTCTTCAGACAAATATGCATGAAATTTATTTTGGGGGAAAAAGAAAGGCATTGGCCTTTAAAAAGATGACCTTTTGTAGACAAGAGGGGGAGTGGCACTCCCTGACATTGAACTCTACAATATAGTAGGAATGGGGAAAATAGCCATGGATTGGTTATGTGAAATAGAATATTATTCCTCCTATAAAATAGAAAAAATCCTAATTAAACCATACTGCCTTAAAGCACTTCTTAATTATGAAGAAAATATACTTCCATTAATGATCAAACAGATGTCCACAATTAAAAATGGAATACTCGCTTGGCAGAAAATTGTCAAGATTCCTCAATCGTTGCGTGCCCCACTAGCTGGACGCCAAGTGGGGCACGCAATGATTGGATGAAGATGGATTTGTCATCGCTCAGCTAATTAAAGTAGGAGATGCCGTCGGAGGAACGGCGCAATGTTTACCATCTCTAAATGGTACATATTTTAGAAATTAAGCGTCTTATAGAAATTTGATCAATGAAAGTGCCCCTGTTTTTAATAATACTTTTATATGGCAGTAAATACTTAACGTTTACAATAACTTTAACGTTTATTCTCCGGAGTATATGATTTGAACGTTTTTAAAAAGTAGTGTTGGGAGTTTAAGCTGGCAAGATATTTATGTGAATAAGCTCCTTGCTCTGGTTGTTCAACTACAGTGACCGTGGACAAAATTCATCACATGGTAATGGGAGAAGAAAGATTGACAATAGCTGGGTCAACAAGGTTGTCATATGGCACAGTTAGAACATTGTTAACATTGGTTACCCACACATTTTTCACAAGAATTTTTTTTTAAAAAAATTCAAAAGAATCCTGATGATTTCTATAGATGCGTTGTGGATACATCACTTTCAATCCTGAGACAAAAGTGCAAATCAATCAATGGAAACGCCAGGGCTCTCCTCCCCTTTTGAAGCAATTGCTGTCTGGGTTACGGCATCTGTATTTTTTAATGCAGAGGGAATTTTGATGATCGACTTCCTGCAGTGTGAAGAGACCATAAAAGGTGACTGCTATACAAGCTTGATAGAAAAATTACTCAAAGCAATTAAAGAGAAGTCATGTGGGTTCCACCAAAACAAAGCTCCCGTGCACAATTCCCTTGTTGCCATGACTGCCATTGTTGAAGATGGTTTGAATTGTTGGATCATACCCAAAATTCACCAGACCTTCCCCCAGTGGCTATTACCTGTTCCTACATATGAAGGATCACGTGCAATAAACAAGTGATGAAGAAGTGACTTCTTTTTTGGAAGGCATAAAAGTGTTGCATACAAATGACAAAAAAGGCTCCTCATGGGGTCAGACGAACAATAAAACAACAAATGGTTTCACGTGAAAGTTAGCACCACCTGTAGTGCTCGTGGGGTGTGCTGGAAGATTAGAGTTTTTCAGCCAAACTCACTGTGGCAATGCTGGAACAAGGTGAAGGATTGTCCTCCTCCGTCCACAGGAACATCTAATATTGTTGTGTGACATCACCAAATCTCGCTGAATTTGTATACCATCACGTGAAAAGTGGAGGAAAGCTCGTAATAGAGTGAGCAATCAGTCAATATGTGTACCACAAACAGCCAGCATATAGTACAGCAAGTGGGCTGTATAAAAAATGAAATTGTATTAAAAGAACATCAGCGACATGTTTCTCAGACAGCCTGATGAAACAGTGATGTTGTGCTGAGAAAGCCCAGTGCACGTGCGCAGTTACTGATTAGTACACCTCATAGAATATAGCTACCAGTCAGAGCCCGTGTTAGCGCTAAGACAAGAGCCATGGGCTTGCACTGGTTTTGTAGTTTAAAGAGTTCAAAGAAGCAGTTTCCAATGTTGCTGTAAAGCCCCAGAATAGCAACAACCTTTTATTTAATGTGACTGTACCTCACCAATATTCCTGTACTGCTTAAGCCCTGTGCAAGGTACTGTGTATGGCTAACTATTACCTGTATACTGTGTAATGATTACTATTGCCTGTATACTGTGTAATGCTTACTATTAGGTGTATACTGTGTAATGATTACTATTGCCTGTATACTGTGTAATGCTTACTATTAGGTGTATACTGTGTAATGATTACTATTACCTGTATACTGTATAACAGATACTATCACCTGTATACTGTGTAATGATTACTATTACCTGTATACTGTGTAACGATTACTATTACCTGTATACTGTATAACAGTTACTATTACCTGTATACTGTGTAATGATTACTATTACCTGTATACTGTGTAATGATTACTATTGCCTGTATACTGTGTAATGCTTACTATTAGGTGTATACTGTGTAATGATTACTATTGCCTGTATACTGTGTAATGCTTACTATTAGGTGTATACTGTGTAATGATTACTATTACCTGTATACTGTATAACAGATACTATCACCTGTATACTGTGTAATGATTACTATTACCTGTATACTGTGTAACGATTACTATTACCTGTATACTGTATAACAGTTACTATTACCTGTATACTGTGTAACGATTACTATTACCTGTATACTGTGTAACGATTACTATTACCTGTATACTGTGTAATGATTACTATTACCTGTATACTGTGTAACGATTACTATTACCTGTATACTGTATAGCGATTACTATTACCTGTATACTGTGTAATGATTACTATTACCTGTATACTGTGTAACAATTACTATTACCTGTATACTGTGTAACGATTACTATTACCTGTATACTGTGTAATGATTACTATTACCTCTATACTGTGTAACGATTACTATTACCTGTATACTGTGTAATGATTACTATTACCTGTATACTGTGTAATGATTACTATTACCTGTATACTGTGTAATGATTACCATTGCCTGTATACTGTGTAATGATTACTATTACCTGTATACTGTGTAACAATGACCATTACCTGTATACTGTGTAACAATTACTATTACCTGTATACTGTGTAACGATTACTATTACCTGTATACTGTGTAACGATTACTATTACCTCTATACTGTGTAACGATTACTATTACCTGTATACTGTGTAATGATTACTATTACCTGTATACTGTGTAACGATTACTGTTACCTGTATACTGTATAACAGTTACTATTACCTGTATACTGTGTAATGATTACTATTACCTGTATACTGTGTAATGATTACTATTACCTGTATACTGTGTAATAATTACTATTACCTGTATACTGTGTAATGATTACTATTGCCTGTATACTGTGTAATGATTACTATTACCTGTATACTGTATAACAGTTACTATTACCTGTATACTGTATAACAGTTACTATTACCTGTATACTGTGTATTGATTATTATTGCCTGTATACTGTGTATTGATTATTATTACCTGTATACTGTGTAATGATCACTATTACCTGTATACTGTGCAATAATTACTATTACCTGTATACTGTGTAATGATTACTATTACCTGTATACTGTGTAATAATTACTATTACCTGTATACTGTGTAATGATTACTATTACTTGTATACTGTGTAATAATTACTAATACCTTTATACTGTGTATTACCTGTATACTGTGTAATGATTACTATTACCTGTATACTGTGTAGCGATTACTATTACCTGTATACTGTGTAGCGATTACTATTACCTGTATACTGTATAACAATTACTATTACCTGTATACTGTGTAATGATTACTATTACCTGTATACTGTGTAATGATTACTATTACCTGTATACTGTGTAACAATTACTATTACCTGTATACTGTGTAATGATTACTATTACCTGTATACTGTGTAACAATTACTATTACCTGTATACTGTGTAATGATTACTATTACCTGTATACTGTGTAACAATTAATATTACTTGTATACTGTGTAACAATGACCATTACCTGTATACTGTGTAACAATTACCATTGCCTGTATACTGTGTAACAATTAATATTACCTGTATACTGTGTAACAATGACCATTACCTGTATACTGTGTAACAATTACCATTACCTGAGTGAGCAATCAGTGACATGTTTCTCAGAAAGCCTGATGAAACAGTGATGTTGTGCTGAGAAAGCCCAGTGCACGTGCGCAGTTACTGATTAGTACACCTCATAGAATATAGCTACCAGTCTGAGCCCGTGTTAGCGCTAAGACAAGAGCCCTGGGCTTGCACTGGTTTTGTAGTTTAACCTTTTAACGCCGTTATGCCGTTCTATTCCGTCATATTTACACTGGGCTTTAAAGCCATTATGACGGAATAGAACGTCATAACAAACGGCTGTCCTGAAGCCTACTGTGCTTCAAGGACTTGATCGCGGTCTGGAGGGCGTTCCTAGGGTTGTAGGGACGCCCCCCAGATGCGATCCAATAATTGAAATCTCGCGATCGTATGCACGATCGCGTAGTTTCAATTTGTCTACATCGGAACAGGTGTTCCGATGTAGACACTTTAACCCTGTCATGAAAGGGTTAAAGAGTTCAAAGAAGCAGTTTCCAATGTTGCTGTAAAGCCCAAGAATAGCAACAACCTTTTATTTAATGTGACTGTACCTCACCAATATTCCTGTACTGCTTAAGCCCTGTGCAAGGTACTGTGTATGGCTAACTATTACCTGTATACTGTGTAATGATTACTATTGCCTGTATACTGTGTAATGATTACTATTACCTGTATACTGTGTAACGATTAATATTACCTGTATACTGTGTAATGATTACTATTGCCTGTATACTGTGTAATGATTACTATTACCTGTATACTGTGTAATGATTACTATTGCCTGTATACTGTGTAATGATTACTATTACCTGTATACTGTGTATGATTAATATTACCTGTATACTGTGTAATGATTACTATTGCCTGTATACTGTGTAATGCTTACTATTAGGTGTATACTGTGTAATGATTACTATTACCTGTATACTGTATAACAGATACTATCACCTGCATACTGTGTAATGATTACTATTACCTGTATACTGTGTAACGATTACTATTACCTCTATACTGTGTAACGATTACTATTACCTGTATACTGTATAACAGTTACTATTACCTGTATACTGTGTAATGATTACTATTACCTGTATACTGTGTAATGATTACTATTACCTGTATACTGTGTAATGATTACTATTACCTGTATACTGTGTAATGATTACTATTACCTGTATACTGTGTAATGATTACTATTACCTGTATACTGTGTAATGATTACTATCACCTGTATACTGTGTAATGATTACTATTACCTGTATACTGTGTAACGATTACTATTACCTGTATACTGTATAACAGTTACTATTACCTGTATACTGTGTAATGATTACTATTACCTGTATACTGTTTAACGATTACTATTACCTGTATACTGTGTAATGATTACTATTACCTGTATACTGTGTAACGATTACTATTACCTGTATACTGTGTAACAATTACTGTTACCTGTATACTGTATAACAGTTACTATTACCTGTATACTGTGTATTGATTATTATTACCTGTATACTGCGTATTGATTATTATTACCTGTGTACTGTGTAATGATCACTATTACCTGTATACTGTGCAATAATTACTATTACCTGTATACTGTGTAATGATTACTATTACCTGTATACTGTGTAATAATTACTATTACCTGTATACTGTGTAATGATTACTATTACCTGTATACTGTGTAATAATTACTATTACCTTTATACTGTGTATTACCTGTATACTGTGTAATGATTACTATTACCTGTATACTGTGTAGCGATTACTATTACCTGTATACTGTGTAATGATTACTATTACCTGTATACTGTGTAACGATTACTATTACCTGTATACTGTGTAACGATTACTATTATCTGTATACTGTGTAATGATTAATATTACTTGTATACTGTGTAACAATGACCATTACCTGTATACTGTGTAACAATGACCATTGCCTGTATACTGTGTAACAATTAATATTACCTGTATACTGTGTAACAATGACCATTACCTGTATACTGTGTAACAATGACCATTACCTGTATACTGTGTAATGATTACTATTACCTGTATACCGTGTAAAGATTACTATTACCTGTATACTGTGTAACGATTAATATTACATGTATACTGTGTAACGATTACTATTACCTGTATACTGTGTAACAATGACCATTACCTGTATACTGTGTAACAATTACCATTGCCTGTATTATGTGTAACAATGACCATTACCTGTATAAAGTGTAACAATGACCATTACCTGTATACTGTGTAACAATTACTATTACCTGTATACTGTGTAACAATGACCACTACCTGTATACTGTGTAACAATGACCATTACCTGTATACTGTGTAACAATGACCATTACCTGTATAATGTGTAACAATTACCATTGCCTGTATACTGTGTAATAATGACCATTACCTGAATACTGTGTAATAATGACCATTACCTGTATACTGTGTAACAATGACCATTACCTGTATACTGTGTAATGATTACTATTACCTGTATACTGTGTAACAATTACTATTACCTGTATACTGTGTAACAATGACCATTACCTGTATCCTGTGTAACAAATACTATTATTACCTGTATACTGTGTAACAATGACCATTACCTGTATCCTGTGTAACAATTACTATTACCTGTATACTGTGTAACAATGACCAATACCTGTATACTGTGTAACAATGAACATTACCTGTATACTGTGTAATGATTACTATTACCTGTATACTGTGTAATGATTACTATTACCAGGGGCGGCTCTACAGGGGGGCCTACAGGGGCCGGTGCCCCTGTAAAAATGTCCCTGGCCCCCCCTGTGGCCCCCCTGAGCTGAAATAATAATATACTGTACACATATTTATTACATATAATAATATATATACAGGCCCCAGGGTCCGCCGCTGCCCAAATATGTAGCTTTAAAAAATATATATATATTTTGACAGGTCACAGGCGGCTTACCGCCAAGCAGTCACGTGACCTGCTTTTCTGTCTGTGTTATTGCACATGGCTTGAGGGAGTCACGCACGTGATCTCCCAGTGGCAGATGGTTAGGTGAGAAGTGCGACAGCCGGGCTTGGAGACTCTGACTCACTGATCGGTGCGGTCTGTGGTGGGACTGGGGAGCCTAACTCAGGTAGGAGTGGACTGACTGTCTCAAACAAGAAAGTATAGCAAGCAGGAAAAAAAAAACATAGATCGTTAGATATACGTTATGTTAACAATTAACAGCTAGAACAGACAGGCAGGAGAGGGCAGACATCTAATTAATTAGCTCTGGTGTCGGTTAAGTTTTACTCCCACTGAGTCCCACATAACGACTGTTTCCTGTGTCAGGCTACATATTGTTCAATTTCTGCCCTATGATGAGACCTTCCTTTGTGTGTGTCTGAGTTATTTGTGAGCAGTGGCGGTTCTACAGTGGGACCTTGTGAGACAATTACAGTCACGATTCCTATTAGGATATGAAATATGCCATAGATGGACAGTCCTATTTAAACTGTTTAAATATTTGCTGTACAGATAATACAGAAGTACAAGGTATGCAAGATGTTAACAAACAATGTCTATGTACAAGGTTAAATACTCCCCTCTGTTTGCACCGCCGCCGTCTATCAGTCTCTCCCAAAATGAGACTGTGATAATTGTAATGGTTTGTAGTATAGAGGCGCAGGTGTTTTCTTGATTATGCTCCAAAATTGCCTGAGAATGAGAGGACTTTATTTCTGTGTGTGTAGATCAACACCATATAATTGTGCAGTATACTTACTCTGAAAAATTCAGAGTCCAGCTTCTTCTTTGTAAGTTAGTCTGAATGGTAAGGTATTCCCCCAATCCACTGTAACTGTGGGTACAAAGTGTCGTACTTCAAAAGCAGTATGTAACTGATACAAAATGTGCAGTATACTTACTCCGATAAAATCGGAATCCGGCTCCCTATACAGCACTCCCGCTGGTATGGTTGGTAGAAATCCAAAAAGGCAGCAAGCAAAACTTTCGTAAAAATACAAATTTATTTTAAAATGTCACTATGGACAAAAAAGATAAAAGCTCATATTAAGAGGCTCCAGCCTGCACATTTTGTATCAGTTACATACTGCTTTTGAAGTACGACACTTTGTACCCACAGTTACAGTGGATTGGGGGAATACCTTACCATTCAGACTAACTTATAAAGAAGAAGCTGGACTCTAAATATTTGCTGTGCCTAACCTTATGTTAACATATATACTGCTCTGATGATAACATATACACTGCCTTAACATCTTAACTTCTGCAAGTCTTCATGGGGCTCTATAAGTTTAGTGGCAGGCTTGCTTATTTGGCTACTATATTAGATGTGAGAGAGATAAGGTTGATGATCATTTTATTAATATTACTGAGCTACTGAGCAATGTTATATATAGTAATGTTGCAGCACTCATGCAGTAGTTCCCATGCATAGTGATACAGTTTTATATTTAATGCATCAAAATAAGTTGCCTACAATTATGTTGCCTTATATATTACAAGGCACAATAAATGTCTGCAAAATTGTCTATAGAAATAGGTATGTGCCT
The DNA here is from genome assembly GCF_027579735.1 of Bombina bombina. NCBI lineage: Eukaryota > Metazoa > Chordata > Amphibia > Anura > Bombinatoridae > Bombina > Bombina bombina. The sequence continues at coordinate 151,048,176 of NC_069510.1, read as the reverse complement.
ATAAACTCAAGTCATCATATCTATCTGCATGAAAGTCATTGTTATGTTACACAATGACCATAAAAAACATAAGCATCAGACAGCTAAATAATATAGTGTGCTGGTTTTGTTTGTCTGCTGCAAGCTCTGTGAGTGTACAGTACTGTATGCCCTCCCCAGCCTGAAACACTATGCAGAACCTCAGGCTGCATGTACACTGTGTATAAGGTGTGTGTGTGTTTCTGTACAAAATAAAAACGTTTGTATGATTTTATTGTAAAGCAAAATTAAAGTATTTAATGTTTAAATATAATTTGTTTTGTTTTTTTAATGTGCCCCACTGATTAAACACTGGCCCCACCTTGGCCCCCCCAGTAAAATTTGTCTAGAACCGCCACTGACTATTACCTTTATACTGTGTAATGATTACTATTACCTGTATACTGTGTAATGATTACTATTACCTGTATACTGTGTAGCGATTACTATTACCTGTATACTGTGTAATGATTACTATTACCTGTATACTGTGTAATGATTACTATTACCTGTATACTGTGTAACAATTACTATTACCTGTATACTGTGTAACGATTACTATTACCTGTATACTGTGTAACAATTAATATTACTTGTATACTGTGTAACAATGACCATTACCTGTATACTGTGTAACAATTACCATTGCCTGTATACTGTGTAACAATTAATATTACCTGTATACTGTGTAACAATGACCATTACCTGTATACTGTGTAACAATGACCATTACCTGTATACTGTGTAACAATTACTATTACCTGTATATTGTGTAATGATTACTATTACCTGTATACTGTGTAACGATTACTATTCCCTGTATACTGTGTAACGATTAATATTACCTGTATACTGTGTAACGATTAATATTACCTGTATACTGTGTAACAATAATCATTACCTGTATACTGTGTAACAATTACCATTGCCTGTATAATGTGTAACAATGACCATTATCTGTATACTGTGTAAGAATGACCATTACCTGTATACTGTGTAACAATTACTATTACCTGTATACTGTATAACAATGACCACTACCTGTATACTGTGTAACAATGACCATTACCTGTATACTGTGTAACAATGACCATTACCTATATACTGTGTAACAATGAACATTACCTGTATACTGTGTAATAATGACCATTACCTGAATACTGTGTAATAATGACCATTACCTGTATACTGTGTAACAATTACCATTGCCTGTATACTGTGTAACAATTACTATTGCCTCTATACTGTGTAACAATGACCATTACCTGTATCCTGTGTAACAATTACTATTACCTGTATACTGTGTAACAATGACCATTACCTGTATACTGTGTAACAATGACCATTACCTATATACTGTGTAACAATGAACATTACCTGTATACTGTGTAATAATGACCATTACCTGAATACTGTGTAATAATGACCATTACCTGTATACTGTGTAACAATTACGATTGCCTGTATACTGTGTAACAATTACTATTGCCTCTATACTGTGTAACAATGACCATTACCTGTATCCTGTGTAACAATTACTATTACGTGTATACTGTGTAACAATGACCATTACCTGTATCCTGTTTAACAATTATTATTACCTGTATACTGTGTAACAATGACCATTACCAGTATACTCTGTAACAATGACCATTACCTGTATACTGTGTAATGATTACTATTACCTGTATACTGTGTAACAATTACTATTACCTGTATACTGTGTAACAATGACCATTACCTGTATCCTGTGTAACAAATACTATTACCTGTATACTGTGTAACAATGACCATTACCTGTATCCTGTGTAACAATTACTATTACCTGTATACTGTGTAACAATGACCAATACCTGTATACTGTGTAACAATGAACATTACCTGTATACTGTGTAATAATGACCATTACCTGTAAACTGTATAGCAATTACCATTGCCTGTATACTGTGTAACAATTACTATTAGCTGTGTACTGTGTAACAATTACCATTGCCTTTATACTGTGTAGCAATTACCATTGCCTGTATACTGTGTAACAATTACTATTACCTGTATACTGTGTAACAATGACCATTACCTGTATCCTGTGTAACAATTACTATTACCTGTATCCTGTGTAACAAATACTATTACCTGTATACTGTGTAACAATGACCATTACCTGTATCCTGTGTAACAATTACTATTACCTGTATACTGTGTAACAATGACCATTACCTGTATACTGTGTAACAATGACAATTACCTGTATACTGTGTAATAATGACCTATACCTGTAAACTGTATAGCAATTACCATTGCCTGTATACTGTGTAACAATTACTATTAGCTGTGTACTGTGTAACAATTACCATTGCCTTTATACTGTGTAGCAATTACCATTGCCTGTATACTGTGTAACAATTACTATTACCTGTATACTGTGTAACAATGACCATTGCCTGTATCCTGTGTAACAATTACTATTACCTGTATACTGTGTAACAATGACCATTACCTGTATACTGTGTAACAATGACAATTACCTGTATACTGTGTAATAATGACCATTACCTGTAAACTGTATAACAATTACCATTGCCTGTATACTGTGTAACAATTATTATTAGCTGTGTACTGTGTAACAATTACCATTGCCTTTATACTGTGTAGCAATTACCATTACCTGTATACTGTGTAACAATTACTATTACCTGTATACTGTGTAACAATGACCATTGCCTGTATCCTGTGTAACAATTACTATTACCTGTATACTGTGTAACAATGACCATTACCTGTATACTGTGTAACAATGACAATTACCTGTATACTGTGTAATAATGACCATTACCTGTAAACTGTATAACAATTACCATTGCCTGTATACTGTGTAACAATTATTATTAGCTGTGTACTGTGTAACAATTACCATTGCCTTTATACTGTGTAGCAATTACCATTACCTGTATACTGTGTAACAATTACTATTACCTGTATACTGTGTAACAATGACCAATACCTGTATACTGTGTAACAATGAACATTACCTGTATACTGTGTAATAATGACCATTACCTGTAAACTGTATAGCAATTACCATTGCCTGTATACTGTGTAACAATTACTATTAGCTGTGTACTGTGTAACAATTACCATTGCCTTTATACTGTGTAGCAATTACCATTGCCTGTATACTGTGTAACAATTACTATTACCTGTATACTGTGTAACAATGACCATTACCTGTATCCTGTGTAACAATTACTATTACCTGTATACTGTGTAACAATGACCATTACCTGTATACTGTGTAACAATGACAATTACCTGTATACTGTGTAATAATGACCATTACCTGTAAACTGTATAGCAATTACCATTGCCTGTATACTGTGTAACAATTACTATTAGCTGTGTACTGTGTAACAATTACCATTGCCTTTATACTGTGTAGCAATTACCATTGCCTGTATACTGTGTAACAATTACTATTACCTGTATACTGTGTAACAATGACCATTGCCTGTATCCTGTGTAACAATTACTATTACCTGTATACTGTGTAACAATGACCATTACCTGTATACTGTGTAACAATGACCATTACCTGTATACTGTGTAACAATGACCATTACCTGTATACTGTGTAACAATGACCATTACCTGTATACTGTGTAACAATGACAATTACCTGTATACTGTGTAATAATGACCATTACCTGTAAACTGTATAACAATTACCATTGCCTGTATACTGTGTAACAATTATTATTAGCTGTGTACTGTGTAACAATTACCATTACCTGTATACTGTGTAACAATTACTATTACCTGTATACTGTATAACAATTACCTTTGCCTGCTGAACATTGTTTTCATATTGTGTCCTGTTGACCATTACCTGCTGCTATGTCCTGCTAACCATTTTTTTGGATAGAAAATAGTGTATATGTGCACTAGAGGAAAGCTATAGGGTTAATTGTAATTTCAAATATTTGATGTATATCAAATGATCATAAGTGAAATTAAAATATTTGCAAAATGTTTGCAAAAATGTGTGCAAAGTGTGTTTGCAAATGATCAGCTAGATTACGAGTTTTGCGGTATGAGTGAAAAAGCAGCGTTAAGGCTCATTTTCACCTGTATACTGTGTAACAATGACCAATACCTGTATACTGTGTAACAATGAACATTACCTGTATACTGTGTAATAATGACCATTACCTGTAAACTGTATAGCAATTACCATTGCCTGTATACTGTGTAACAATTACTATTAGCTGTGTACTGTGTAACAATTACCATTGCCTTTATACTGTGTAGCAATTACCATTGCCTGTATACTGTGTAACAATTACTATTACCTGTATACTGTGTAACAATGACCATTACCTGTATCCTGTGTAACAATTACTATTACCTGTATACTGTGTAACAATGACCATTACCTGTATACTGTGTAACAATGACAATTACCTGTATACTGTGTAATAATGACCATTACCTGTAAACTGTATAGCAATTACCATTGCCTGTATACTGTGTAACAATTACTATTAGCTGTGTACTGTGTAACAATTACCATTGCCTTTATACTGTGTAGCAATTACCATTGCCTGTATACTGTGTAACAATTACTATTACCTGTATACTGTGTAACAATGACCATTGCCTGTATCCTGTGTAACAATTACTATTACCTGTATACTGTGTAACAATGACCATTACCTGTATACTGTGTAACAATGACAATTACCTGTATACTGTGTAACAATGACCATTACCTGTATCCTGTGTAACAATGACCATTACCTGTATACTGTGTAACAATGACAATTACCTGTATACTGTGTAATAATGACCATTACCTGTAAACTGTATAGCAATTACCATTGCCTGTATACTGTGTAACAATTATTATTAGCTGTGTACTGTGTAACAATTACCATTGCCTGTATACTGTGTAACAATTACTATTACCTGTATACTGTGTAACAATGACCATTGCCTGTATCCTGTGTAACAATTACTATTACCTGTATACTGTGTAACAATGACCATTACCTGTATACTGTGTAACAATGACAATTACCTGTATACTGTGTAACAATGACCATTACCTGTATCCTGTGTAACAATGACCATTACCTGTATACTGTGTAACAATGACAATTACCTGTATACTGTGTAATAATGACCATTACCTGTAAACTGTATAACAATTACCATTGCCTGTATACTGTGTAACAATTATTATTAGCTGTGTACTGTGTAACAATTACCATTACCTGTATACTGTGTAACAATTACTATTACCTGTATACTGTATAACAATTACCTTTGCCTGCTGAACATTGTTTTCATATTGTGTCCTGTTGACCATTACCTGCTGCTATGTCCTGCTAACCATTTTTTTGGATAGAAAATAGTGTATATGTGCACTAGAGGAAAGCTATAGGGTTAATTGTAATTTCAAATATTTGATGTATATCAAATGATCATAAGTGAAATTAAAATATTTGCAAAATGTTTGCAAAAATGTGTGCAAAGTGTGTTTGCAAATGATCAGCTAGATTACGAGTTTTGCGGTATGAGTGAAAAAGCAGCGTTAAGGCTCATTTTCACTACCACTGGTATTACGAGTCTTGCAGGTTTAGCTGCACCGTACACTTTTTTGGCCAAAACGCAACATAACTACCGCAGCTTTCCAAAAGTCCTTTTTCAATGGGACTTCCTTTGCACCGGTATTACGAGTTTGCCTGGGAGGCCAAAAAGTGAGCGGTACAGCCTATACCGTCAAGATCCATACCGTCCGTAAATTGAAAGTCAGTAGTTATGAGTTTTATGTTACAACGCCGTAACATAAAACTCATAACTAAAGTGCTAAAAAGTACACTAACACCCATAAACTACCTCTTAACCCCTAAACAGAGGCCCTCCCGCATTGCAAACACTAATTTAAAATTATTAACCACTAATCTGCCGCTCCGGACATCGCCGCCACTATAATAAACATATTAACCCATAAACCGCTGCACTCCCGCATAGTAAACACTAGTTAAATATTATTAACCCCTAATCTGCTGTCCCTAACATCGCCGCCACTATACTTAAGTTATTAACCCCTAAACCTAACCCTAAGTCTAACCCTAACAACCCTAACTTTAATATAATTTAAATAAATCTAAATAAAAATAACAATTAATACCTAAATAATTTCTATTTAAAACTAAATACCTATAAAACAAACCCTAAGCTAGCTACAATATAACTAATAGTTACATCGTAGCTAGCTTAGGTTTTATTTTTATTTTACAGCTAAGTTTGTATTTATTTTAACTAAGTAGACTAATTAATAAATAGTTATTAACTATTTACTAGCTATCTATTTAAAATAAATACAAATTTACCTGTAAAATAAAACCTAACCTGAGTTACACTAACACCTAACCTTACACTACAATTAAATAAATTACATCAATTAAATACAATTAACTAAATTTAAAAAAAAAACACTAAATTACACAAAATAAAAAAGAAATTATCAAATATTTAAACTAATTACACCTAATCTAATAACCCTATCAAAATAAAAAGCCCCCCCCAAAATAAAAAAAACCTAGCCTACAATAAACTACCAATGGCCCTTTAAAGGGCCTTTTGTGTGGCATTGCCCCAAAGAAATCAGCTCTTTTACCTGTAAAAAAAAAAATACAAACAACCCCCCAACAGTAAAACCCACCACCCACACAACCAACCCCCCAAATAAAAACCTATCCAAAAAAACCTAAGCTCCCCATTGCTCTGAAAAGGGCATTTGTATGGGCATTGCCCTTAAAAGGGCATTTAGCTCTTTTTCCGCCCAAACCCTAAGCTAAAAATAAAACCCACCCAATAAAGCCTTAAAAAAACTAACACTAACCCCCAAAGATCAACTTACAGTTTTTGAAGACCCGACATCCATCCTCAACGAAGAGGCAGAAGTCCTCATTAAAGCCGGCAGAAGTCTTCATCCAAGCCGGCAGAAGTCCTCATCCAAGCCGGCAGAAGTCTTCATCCAAGCCGGCAGAAGTCTTCATCCAGACGGCATCTTCTATCTTCATCCATCCGGCGCCGAGCGGCTCTATCTACAAGACATCTGGCACGGAGCATCCTCTTCAATCAGCGGCTCTTCTAGAATGAAGATTCCTTTACGGAACATCATCCAAGATGGTGTCCCTTGAATTCCAATTGGCTGATAGAAATATATCAGCCAATCGGAATTAAAGGGTAAAAAATCCTATTCGCTGATGCAATCAGCCAATAGGATTGAGCTTCAATCCTATTGGCTGATCCAATCAGCCAATAGGATTGAGCTTGCATTCTATTGGTTGTTACAATCAGCCAGTAGAATGCAAGCTCAATCCTATTGGCTGATTGCATCAGCCAATAGGATTTTTTACCCTTTAATTCCGATTGGCTGATAGAATTCTATCAGCCAATCAGAATTCAAGGGATGCCATCTTGGATGATGTCCCTTAAAGGAACCTTCATTCTAGAAGAGCCGTCGATTGAAGAGGATGCTCCGTGCCGGATGTTTTGAAGATGGAGCCGCTCCGCACCGGATGGATGAATATAGAAGATGCCGTCTGGATGAAGACTTCTGCCGCTTCGTTGAGGATGGATGTCGGGTCTTCAAAAACTGTAAGTGGATCTTCGGGGGTTAGTGTTAGGTTTTTTTAAGGGTTTATTGGGTGGGTTTTATTTTTATGCTTAGGGTTTGGGCGGAAAAAGAGCTAAATGCCCTTTTAAGAGCAATGCCCATACAAATGCCCTTTTCAGGGCAATGGGGAGCTTAGGTTTTTTAAGTTAGTATTTTATTTGAGGGGTTGGTTGTGTAGGTGGTGGATTTTACTGTTGGGGGGGTTGTTTGTATTTTGTTTTACAGGTAAAAGAGCTGATTTATTTGGGCAATGCCCCGCATAAGGCCCTTTTAAGGTCCATTGGTAGTTTATTGAAGACTAGGGGTTTTTTTATTTTTGGGGGGGGCTTTTTAATTTTGATAGGGCCATTAGATTAGGTGTAATTAGTTTTAATATTTGATAATTTCTTTTTTATTTTGTGTAATTTAGTGTTTGTTTTTTTCGTAATTTAGTTAATTGGATTTAATTTATGTAATTTATTTAATTGTAGTGTAAGGTTAGGTGTTAGTGAAACTCAGGTTAGGTTTTATTTTACAGGTAAATTTGTATTTATTTTAACTAGGTAGTTAGTAAATAGTTAATAACTATTTAGTAACTATTCTACCTAGTTAAAATAAATACAAACTTGCCTGTGAAATAAAAATAAACCCTAAGATAGATACAATGTAACTATTAGTTATATTGTAGCTTGCTTAGGGTTTATTTTACAGGTAAGTATTTAGTTTTAAATAGGAATAGGGTTTATTTTACAGGTAAGTATTTAGTTTTAAATAGGAATTATTTAGTTAATGATAGTAATTTTTATTTAGATTTATTTTAATTATATTAAAGTAGGGGGTGTTAGGGTTAGATTTAGGGTTAGGGGTTAATAACTTTAGTATAGTGGCGGCGACATTGGGGGTGGCAGATTAGGGGTTAATAAATGTAGGTAGGTGGCGGCGATGTTAGGGGCGGCAGATTAGGGGTTAATAAATGTAGGTAGGTGGCAGCAACATTGGGGGTGGCAGATTAGGGGTTAATAAGTGTAGGTAGGTGGCAGCGATGTTATGGGCGGCAGATTAGGGGTTAATAAATGTAGGTAGGTGGCAGCGACATTGGGAGCAGCAGATTAGTTGTTAATAAGTGTAGGTAGGTGGCAGCGACATTGGGGGCGGCAGATTAGGGGTTAATAATTGTAGGTAGGTGGCGGCGACATTGGGGGCGGCAGATTAGGGAGTTAATAACTGTAATGTAGGTGGTGGCGATGTTAGGGGCGGCAGATTAGGGGTGGCGGTGACATTGGGGGCGGCAGATTAGGGGGTTAATAACTGTAATGTAGGTGGCGGCGACATTGGGGGCGGCAGATTAGGGGGTTAATAACTGTAATGTAGGTTTCGGCAATGTCGGGGGCAGCAGATTAGGGGTGTTTAGACTCGGGGTTTATGTTAGGGTGTTAGGTTTAAACATAAATTTTCTTTCCCCATAAGAATCAATGGGTCTGCGTTACAGAGCTTTACGCTACTTTATTGCAGTTGTTTTTTTTAGCCGGCTCTCCCCATTGATGTCTATGGGGAAATCGTGCACGAGCACGTAAAACCAGCTCAAAGCAGCGCTGGTATTGGAGTGTGGTATGGAGCTCAGTTTTGCTCAATGCTGCAATATTGCCTGCTAACGCCGGGTTTATGAAAACCTGTAATAGCAGTGCTGTAGGGAGGTGAGCGGTGGAAATAACTTGCAAGTTAGCACCGAGCAGCTCTTACAGCAAAACTCGTAATCTAGCGGTTTATTTGGCGATATAATATAGAAAATAATTTAAAAATGTGTTATTTGTGCTTGCATGAAACAAAATCTTCAACAAAGGATAACTATCGGCTAGATTACGAGTTGTGCGTTAGGCTTAAAAAGCGGCATTGGCCAGTCCCAACGCTGCTTTTTAATGCCCGCTGGTATTACGAGTCTTGCAGGTACAGGTGTACTGCTCACATTTTTGGCCAGACTTGAAAATACCACAAATCCACTTACGTAAATTGCGTATCCTATTTTTTCAATGGGACTTGCATAGCGCCGGTATTACGAGTCTGACAAAAAGTGAGTGGTACACCCTCTCCTGTCAAGACTGGTACCGCATTTTAAAGTCAGTAGTTAAGAGTTTTACACTACAACGCGGTAGCATAAAACTCAACTAAAGTGCTAAAAAGTACACTAACACCCATAAACTACCTATTAACCCCTAAACCGAGGCCCTCCCACATCGCAAACACTAAAATAAAACTTTTAACCCCTAATCTGCCGAACTGGACATCGCCGCCACTATAATAAATATATTAACCCCTAAACCGCCGCACTCCCGCCTTGCAAACATTAGTTAAATATTATTAACCCCTAATCTGCCATCCCTAACTTCACCGACACCTACCTACATTTATGAACCCCTAATCTGCCACCCCCAACGTCGCCGCCACTATACTAAAGTTATTAACCCCTAAATCTAAGTCTAACCCTAACCCCCCTAACAAATATAATTTAAATAAATCTAAATAAAATGACTATAATTAACTAAATAATTCCTATTTAAAACTAAATACTTACCTGTTAAATAAACCCTAAGCTAGCTACAATATAACTAATAGTTACATTGTACCTAGCTTAGGGTTTATTTTTATTTTACAGGCAAGATTGTATTTATTTTAACTAGGTAGAATAGTTACTAAATAGTTATTAACTATTGAATAAACTACCTAGCTAAAATAAAGACATATTTACCTGTAAAATAAAACCTAACCTAAGTTACACTAACACCTAACACTTCACTATAATTAAATAAATTCCCTAAACTAAATACAATTAAATACAATTAAATAAAATTAGTTAAGGTACAAAAAACCCCACTAAATTACAGAAAATAATAAACAAATTACAAGATTTTTAAACTAATTACACCTAATCTTATCCCCCTAACAAAATAAAAAAGCCCCCCCAAAATAAAAAAAGCCCTACCCTACACTAAATTACAAATAGCCCTTAAAAGGGCCTTTTGCGGGGCATTGCCCCAAAGTAATCAGCTCTTTAACCTATAAAAAAAATTACAAATCCCCCCCAACATTAAAACACACCACCCACCCAACCAACCCTACTCTAAAACCCACCCAATACCCCCTTAAAAAAACCTAACACTAACCCCTTGAAGATCACCATACCGGGAGAAGTCTTCATCCAGCCGGGCCAAAGTCCTCAACGAATCCGGCAGAAGTGGTCCTCCAGATGGGCAGAAGTGGTCATCCAGACGGGCAGAAGTCTTCATCCAGACGGCATCTTCTATCTTCATCCATCCGGCGCGGAGCGGGTCCATCTTCAAGACATCCGATGCGGAGCATTCTCTTCTTTCCACGGCGACTGAAGAATGAAGGTTCCTTTAAGTGACGTCATCCAAGATGGCGTCCCTTAGATTCTGATTGGCTGATAGAATTCTATCAGCCAATCTGAATTAAGGTAGGAAAAATCCTATTGGCTGATGCAATCAGCCAATAGGATTGAAGTTCAATCCTATTGGCTGACCCAATCAGCCAATAGGATTGAGCTGGCATTCTATTGGCTGTTCCAATCAGCCAATAGAATGCCAGCTCAATCCTATTTGCTGATTGCATCTTGTGAGCTGCTGGTGCAAAGCCGCCCCCTGCAGACTCGCGGCCAATTGGCCTAAATAAAAAGAGAGAAGCGCTCAACCTGGGAATGAACAATAGCATAATAGCTTGTTCTATGGCTAGTTACCACCCTAGAAGCAGCCTCTTTTTGCTCAATATGTGCCTTTCACAGAGAAGAACTTTCCTGAAGCATATCAGTCTGATCCTGACTTAACAGTCCAGCCCTTAAATACCAGGCAATCCCTCTCTGAACGAGAGAAATGGCAAAACCCCAGATGTACGTTTCAGCCTATTGTGGGCCTCGTCAGTGAGGTGTAGCCATATCCCTCTAGGCACACTCAGCAACGGGTCCACGTCTGGATTCCCGCATCACACTTAGGGAGACTTCTCTAAGTGTCATAATTTGCATAAATAAAAAGAGAGAAGTGATCAACCTGGGAACGAACAATAGCATAATAGCTTGTTCTATGGCTAGTTACCACCCTAGAAGCAGCCTCTTTTTACTCAATATGTGCCTTTCACAGAGAAGAACTTTCCTGTAGCATATCAGTCTGATCCTGACTTCACAGTACAGTCCAGCCCCGAAATACCAGGCAATCCCTCTCTGAACAAGAGAAACAGCAAAACCCCAGACGTACGTTTCAGCCTATTGTGGGCCTCGTCAGTGAGTTGCAGCTATATCCCTCTAGGCACACTGAGCAACGGGTCCACGTCTGGATTCCCGCATCACACTTAGGGAGACTTTCCTAAGTGTCATAATTTGCATAAGTAAAAAGAGGGAAGCGCTCAACCTGGGAACGAACAATAGCATAATAGCTTGTTCTATGGCTAGTTACCACCCTAAATCGGCCGCCAGCAGGGAGGTGTCAATGAACCCAATCATACTCGATTGGGTTGAATTCCAGCGATTCCTGTCTGCCTCATCAGAGCAGGCGGACAGGGTTATGGAGTAGTGGTCTTCAGACCGCTGCTTCATAACTGCTGTTTCTGGCGAGCCATTCGGAGCTTGATAGATAGGCCCCATAATGACCGGTCATTTCTTTAGTTTGATTGTACTATATTCAATCAAATACAAAAATACAAAAAATATAAAAAATATAAAATTGTTGTCCGTTTGAGAATTCTCCTTTTTCAAAATAGAATCACCTGTATCAGTTAAATCGTTGGAATAGAAACTGAATAACAATGGATTTAATTAAAAAGTTTAACCAATATTTATCAAGGATCATTACCTTCATACTGTGTCCTGCTGACCATTACCTACATACTATGTCCTGTTGACCATTACCTGCTGCTATGTCCTGCTAACCATTACCTACATCCTGTGCCCTGCTGACCATTACCTACATACTGTGTCCCACTGACCATTACCTACATACTATGTCCTGCTTACCTTTACCTACATCCTGTGTCCTGTTGACCTTTACCTACATACTGTGACCTGCTGACCATTACCTACATACTGTGTCCTGCTGACCATTACCGTCATACTGTGTCCTTCTGACCATTACCTACATACTGTGACCTGCTAACCATTACCTTCATAGTGTCCTGCTGACCATTACCTTCATACTGTGTCCTGCTGACCATCACCTACATCATGTGTCCTGCTGACCATTACCTACATAATGTGTATTTCTGACCATTACCTACATACTATGTCCTGCTGACCATTACCTATATACTGTGTCCTGCTAATCATTACCTAAATACTATGTCCTGCTGACCATTACCTACATACTATGTCCTGCTGACCATTACCTACATACTGTGTCCTGCTGACCATTACCTTCAAACTGTGTCCTGCTGACCATTACCTACATACTATGTCCTGTTGACCATTACCTGCTGCTATGTCCTGCTAACCATTACCTACATCCTGTGTCCTGCTGACCATTACCTATATTCTGTGTCCTGCTGACCATTATCTACATACTATGTCCTGCTGACCAATACCTACATACTGTGTCCTGCTGACCATTACCTACATACTATGTCCTGCTGACCATTACCTACATACTGTGACCTTCTGACCATTACCTACATACTGTGTCCTGCCATTGATCACCTGCCTATTGTCTCCTGCCATCAAATACCTGTATACAATGTTCTACTGACCATAACCTGCTGCCATATCCTTCTGGCCATTACCTGCATATTGTGTCCTGCCATCCATTACCTGTATAGTGTGTCCTGCCATCCAACACCTGTATACAATGACCTACTGACCATTACCTGCTGCCATATTCTTCTAGCCATTACCTGCATATTATGACCTGCTGGCTATTACTTAATAATATGCACTGCTAGCTATTATCTGTGCATTGTGACCTGTAACCTTTGCTATATACTGTGTCCTGATGGACATCCTGTATAATGCATCCCACTGACAATACCTAAACTTATTCATCTATTGACACTACTTCTGCTCTTTCTCAAGCTTCACCCTGTCTCAGACCTCTTGTTATAACAAAGACATATATGTGATAATTGTGTAGGCTTCAATAACCTTAATAAAGCTTCTAAAGCTACATTAGCCTTCATCACATGTATCTGTTGTTACCTTATAACAGCTACAAACCTCATCCATTACACCAATAACCTCAATAAAGATTCTAAAGCTACATTAGCCATCATTACGTGTATCTGCTGTTACCTTATAACAGCTACAAACCTCAACCATTACACCAATAGCCTTAATAAAGCTACATTACCCATCATCACGTGTATCTGCTGTTACCTTATAACAGCTACAAACCTCAACCACTACACCAATAACCTCAATAAAGCTTCTAACGCTACATTACCCATCATCACATGTATCTGCTGTTACCTTATAACAGCTACACACCTCAACCACTACACCAATAACCTCAATAAAGCTTCTAAAGCTGCATTACCCATCATCACATGTATCTGCTGTTACCGTATAACAGCTACAAACCTCAACCATTACACCATTAACCTTAATAAAGCTACATTACCCATCATCACATGTATCTGCTGTTAACTTATAACAGCTACAAACCTCAACCATTACACCAATAACCTTTATAAAGCTTCTAAAGCTGCATTACCCATCATCACATGTATCTGCTGTTAGCTTATAACAGTTACAAACCTCAACCACTACACCAATAACCTTAATACAGCTAATAAAGCTGTATTACCCATCATCACATGTATCTGCTGTTACCTAATAACAGCTAAAAACTCAACCACTACACCAATAACCTTAATAAAGCTACTAAAGCTACATTACCCTTCATCACATTTATCTGCTGTTACCTTATAACAGTTACAAACCTTAACCACTACACCAATAACCTTAATAAAACCACTAAAGTTACATTACCCATCATCACATGTATCTGCTGTTACCTTATAACAGCTACAAACTTCAACCACTACATCAATAACCTTAATAAAACCACTAAAGCTACATTACCCATCATCACATGTATCTGCTGTTACCTTATAACAGTTACAAACCTCAACCATTACACCAATAACCTAAATAAAGCTTCTAAAGCTATATTACCCATCATCAAATGTATCTGCTGTTACCTAATAACAGTTACAAACCTCAACCATTACACCAATAACCTTAATAAAGCTTCTAAAGTTACATTACCCATCATCACATATTCACAGGTATCTGCTGTTACCTTATAACAGCTACACACCTCAACCACTATACCAATAACCTTAATAAAGCTAATTAAGCTACATTTCCCATCATCACATGTATCTGCTGCTACCTTATAACAGCTAGAAACCTCAACCACTACACCAATAACCTTAATAAAGCTTCTAAAGCTACATTACCCTTCATCACATATATCTGCTGTTACCTAATAACAGCTACAACCCTCAACCACTACACCAATAACCTTAATAAAGCTACTAAAGCTACATTACCCATAATCACATGTATCTGCTGTTACCTAATAACAGCTACAAACCTCAACCACTACACCAATAACCTTAATAAAGCTTCTAAAGCTACATTACCCATCATCACATGTATCTGCTGTTACCTTATAACAGTTACAAACCTCAACCACTATACCAATAACCTCAATAAAGCTACATTACCCATCATCACATGTATCTGTTGTTACTTTATAACAGTTACAAACCTCAACCATACACCAATAACCTTAATAAAGTTTCTAAAGCTACATTACTCATCATCACATGTATCTGATGTTACCTAATAACAGCTACAACCCTTAACCATTATACCAATAACCTTAATAAAGCTGCATTACCCATCATCACTTGTATCTGACGTTACCTTATAACAGCTACAAACCTCAACCACTGCACCAACAACCTAAATAAAGCTTCTAAAGCTACATTACCCATAATCACGTGTATCTGCTGTTACCTAATAACAGCTACAACCCTTAACCATTATACCAATAACCTTAATAAAATCACTAAAGCTACATTACCCATCATCACGTGTATCTGCTGTTACCTAATAACAGCTACAACCCTCAACCACTACACCAATAACAGGACTGCTTTTAGCTTTTCCAATGAATTGTGATCAACCCCAAATGTAGCCAAATCCCTGGTTCAGTTAGCTCACAGTAATACATTGCTGCTCTGGAACTCACTTTAACCCTTTTGAAGGCGAAAACACAGAGTTATACACATGCAATAGTGCAGTATTCTTATTTTAACTGTTAGGTCACTATAATGTTTCTGCACGTGCACAGTTTACATTAATAAGCTCATTTTTATATTTGGTTTACTAAAAATCTAAAACTATTGTTAACTATTAAAATATAAATGTATAATAGACATCATCAGGGATTCTCTATTTATGAGGATTTAAAGAATGTTAAACGATATTTAATTATTTAAAATGCTATAAAATTGTTAAATGTGCACACACCATAAGGTAATATTAATGGGTAAGTGAAATATCCAGTCAATAGTAAATCTCATTAGCCACCAAGTCCTACCTGTAATATACTTGTTTGTTATAGTTATATTTTATTTGGTTTTTACATATTTAACAAGATTTTCTTGCTGTATTCTTTATTCATTCAAAACTCTTTTAATGAGTTTGAAAAACCTGGGGAAAAAAGACATTAACACACAATCCTAAAAGATTGGATTTGGGGGCCACTGTATTCTATGGCACAGTTTATTACAGATCTCTAAATTAAAGGCAAAACCAACGAGTATATATTAAGAATAGTTTTGTTGATAAAAAAAAGGTTTTACTTGATGCCGACTGAATGGATCCGTTCTGTGTTCTGTGTAATAGCCAGACCTGACTTCTCCTCTGTGAGTGTCCATAAAGAAGTTTTGTGTACATGAGAATATGAAGTCACTTTTCAGCCTTGTGAAGGTCACTTAGTGCTTGACCTCTGGGTCACAGAATAGAAAGATTTGTTTGTTTTGTTACTGATGTCACCTTCTTGTTAACCCATGTGATAATTATCCATTGCATTCTTTTGCACACTATTCTCTCCATTTCTGTAGCTGTGTGTTAAAGGAACATACATTTGTTAAAACAAAATGCTGTAATGTGGTAACATATTTTATTTCTGCAATACTGCTGGCATATACCTATGGGATCGTTTCCAAAGTCTCCAATCCCGTTTTTTTCATCAAGTTCTGTGTAATCACAATCCAATCAATAACACCATTTTGTTATTGGGAAATATCTTGAAAAATGACCCATTCGATGCATGAACAGCATTAGCTACGGTAATCACAACTCCTCCTCTCCACCCCCCGACCATGGGTTTTACATTTTATTTCAGTAACAAAATTGACGCATCAAATTAAAAAAAAAAAGGGTATTGATAAAATACAACACTTTTTTTACATATTTTCTTATTATTCTAAGATGAATTGGAATAATTATATTATTTTGCAATACACTCTGAAATGGTCATTTTAGATGTCTAGAACAATATATGGTCTAGATTCATGAAAACTGAATTTTTCACTATTCTACAGTTCCTCGGTACTGGGATTGGTCATTTACATATGTATATGTATTTAATGTTATTGGTACTTTTCCACATGAATGGACTGCCCCTTTGTTGGTGAATACAGACTGCCAGTAGATGGTGCTTTGAGTTTTGGTCCGTTAATGGAAACATACCATTATTTTCAAAAGCATATGTTACCTCTCGGGTGCTTGATTCTCTTTTCCCGCATTGTTCTTGTTTCTTTTACGCTTGTCATACTTAGCAGGGCACTCATCATCAATACTCTGGCATCCACTCAAAGTGAACCTTAGGGAAGAATAAAGCACAATCAGTAGTAGCTGCATGTCACGGATACCAGACAGCTAAGGCTACCCCCAACTGCCCTTACAACCTTACCCCTGTTGTTTCTCAGTGGTTTGGGGCTCCTCAGAGCAACCACAATCTCTGGAAGCTTTTGTTTGCTTGTTTTGTGAAGAGCTGGTGTATGACCAGGAAAACCCTCCTAGGCTGGCCGGGCTCCTGTAACTCCCGGTCGGCCACAGGACAGCAGGACACCCGCTAACTTTACCCCTGGTCGCTCCAGCAGCCCTTTGCCCCAGAGCTCCGCTCTTTTGGGGATTGGTAGCCCCTAGGGAGGACAAAATCTGTGGCAATTATCAGAGGGGAGCTCCTTTGGGAACTGGGGGTTTTGGACACCCCTAACCCCATAACTTCAACAATCTGTAACTCCGGTCCCCAGTAACAAATCATGCTGATTTTTGGACTGTGGCATCTGGGGACCGAGAGCTTTAAAATGATCACCCAAAACTGCCACCCCTAGGTTTTGGGATTATGTGAGACTTTGGCTCCTATGGAGGTGCCGGGCTGTCTGGAGGGGCGGGAATGGCGGGAAAATAGGGGGATTGTCCATTGTCTTATCAAGATGAGCTGTGTGTATAAAAGGAGTGTATGTTGTACAATAAAATCAGTTCTTGTTTCACCTGAAGGCTAGTCTGTCTAGTTATTTGGGTGGGATCCAGCTAAAATCACTTTCCTGGGCTAAATAGCAGCCTGTTCCAGGCAGAGGAAGGACACTCTGGCAGAGCTACCTAGTCTGGGTAGCTGGAGTCTGCCACAGGGTGGGACCCTGAGTACTGGTGCTGTCGGGCATCAGTGGTGGCTACAGGCTGTGGTCACTTGCCAGCTACATAGCTGAAGTCAGCAGGGAGGAAGCAGGACCCATTTGGCGGAGCTACCCAGTCAGGGTAGCCGGGGAATCCATCACATTGGCTGGCAGCGGTGGGATCTGCTTCTTTCACACAGTTTCTGCTGACAGAGGAGACGTACCACAGTAGCCGGTAAATATGGAGGCAGAGTTCCTAGGGAGAGTACAAAAGATGCTGACCGGAACAAATTATCCTTGTTCGGACGTTCTGGCATGGAGGAACCTTGCCCTCCAAGACCTCTGGTGGGAGGCTCTTCAACAGGAGCAGGAAAATGGAAAGGTCCTCCCCACGAATGACACGAGATTCCAGGTTCGGTGGACCATGAGACTGCCTTTCCTGGGAGAACAGCCAAAGAAGGAATGGCTAGCTGTTCTACATAGACTGATCCAGCAAGAGATGTGGGTGGAGAACGACTATCGGGCCCTCCAATGGCTCGCTATTCAAGTGCAGCCATGGCTGGAGGATAGCTCCCCCACAGAGGGCTTTGGCTTCGGCGGCCCTGGATTGCTGTTTACAAAAAGGACAGAGGACCCACAGTTTGGGAGCAAGACAGACAAGGGTCTGGAGGATATCTCTGGGCTCCAAGAGGAACTGCTGGATCTCTTGGAGGAGACCTGGCTGCTGGATGATCTGGATTTTATAAATGACCAGGAAGAGGCACTGGTCAAGGAATACAAGAGGCTGCTGGATCTCGCTAAGCAGCGTGCCAGGGGTATACAGATCTGGGGTGCAGCCCTCTGGGATTCATGGAGCTCGACCGTGGAGGAGTGGCAGCAAAGACAAAGGGAACCAGGGCTGCTGGATCCTGATCAGCAGTCTGGCTCTGAGCTTATAGACTTGGACAAGGGAGCCACCCCAGCAGAAGTGCTGACAACAGGGCAGAGAGCCGCTGGCCTCTGCCCAGCACCTGTAACAGCTCCAGGAAACCTGGGAGCAGAGGTAATCGTCCTCCCTCCCCTTACAGAGAAACCCTTGCAGGTAGAGATGGATGTCAATAACTTTACCCAGCAGCAGAACCCCTTCCCGGGAGAGGAGACAGTCGGTCTCTCTCCCCAGCAGCAGAGCCATCCCCTGGGAGCGAAGGTAGTCGTCCTCCCTCCCCGTAAGCAGAACCCCTTCCTGGGAGAGGAGACAGTTGGTCTCTCTCCCCAGCGGCAGAGCCATCCCCTGGGAGCAGAGGTAGTCGTCCTCCCTCCCCGTAAGCAGAACCCCCTCCTGGGAGAGGAGACAGTCGGTTTCTCTCCCCAGTGGCAGAGCCAGGAGCCGGGAGAGAAGACAGTCGGTCTCTCTCCCCAGCGGCAGAGCCATCCCCTGGGAGCAGATGTAGTCCTCCTCCCTCCCCGTAAACAGAACCCCTTCCTGGGAGAGGAGACAGTCGGTCTCTCTCCCCAGCAGCAGAGCCAGGAACCGGGAGAGGAGACAGTCGGTCTCTCTCCCCAGCGGCAGAGCCATCCCCTGGGAGTGGAGGTAGTCATCTTCTCTCCCTGTAAGCAGAACCCCTTTCAGGGAGCAGAGACAGCCGGTCTCCCTCCCCAGTGACAGCACAGTTTCCCATGGAGCGGAGGTAGCAGACCCCCCTCCCCAGTGGTAGATCTCCTTCTCGGGAGAAGAAACAGACGGTCTCTCCCCTCATTAGCTTGGCAGGGTCTCTACCCTTTTCTTGTCCCGGAGTATTTCTCACCGGGGGCAGGTGTTGCATTAGGCAAGGAGGATAAAAGCTTATACAGTTGGTGCCACATGTTTGGGCACCCGAGCTTTGCCTGCCCCACCAAGGAGCAACCTCCCCCTCTGACTGCAAAGTGAACACATTCAAGTGGCTTGTGATAGAACAAATTCGTCGCCCCCAAAGGGGGGGAAATCTGGATGAGATCCTCTCTAAGAGAGAAGCGTTTTGGATTTTTGTTCTGCGAACAAGAGTACCATTAGGCTTCAATATTGATTCAGACATCATAAATGTCTGGAAATAGGAACTTAATCTCACCCTGGTAGCACAGATTTAGCATCATACAATTTTAGAGCTGGGCTTATGGAGCGACTCATCAGAGTGGATATCCTGGTAGGAAGAATTAAAGGGTACCCACGTCATCCCGACCCTTAGTACTGTGCACTCAGTTTACTCTGGCGCCATGGACACCATAGGAGATAATTCTGTGTCTTTAAATGACTTTCTTTATTATCATTACTTCATCTCTGGGGAAGGTTGTTTATAAGAGTGGGGTTCCCTATAATAGGGTAAGAGGAGTTCAATATTATAGTACATATAATATATGTTCCAGATCAATTACTGCTGAGAAACACTCGTTATGAGAATCTATGGCTTTTTGCAGTGCTCTCAATGTGGTATAAAATTTAGGATTCAGTGATCAAGTATTGTGATAAAAGAGTTTTGACTTGGCAAGGGGATGATAGTTCAAGTGACAACTTATACAGTTTAAAATGTCTTTAAAGACTTAGTGACATGACATGTCAATAGTCCAGGCAACCTCCCCCCTTATCAAGCACTATTTTTCTTCTCTTTTTAGCTCACTATTATAGGTTTACACATTGAGAGCCTGCAATCAACATAACAAAAATTAAATAACATCAAATAATATTAATTAATAATAACATTTGATAATAAAATTATATAAATTTCACATGTCTGAGCGGTGTTTTAGCAGGTACATCTGTACACATAATAATTTTTTAATATCATTGTATTGTTTATTATTATTATTTTTTTGCTATATATAAGTAAACTCCTCTGTTTTACTATATTTTATATGTTTTATGTTTTATGTTTTAGATTTTGTGCCTAGTTTTTGCCTTTGTTTTTGTGTTTGTTTTTGTATTATTATTATTTCCTTTTTTCTTTTCCTGCATATAAGCTCTTATTGATGTTAATCCGTCCTTTTACAACATGCATTTTTTGTAACATGCATTTTTCCAGGGGTTAAAATCTCAAGAGGGTGTTCTCTTAGTGTCAATCAACTGATTGTTCTGTGCATCAATCAACCAATCAGAAATGCCCTTAGGGTATATACATGCTTAGCACAGTATAATGTATAGGTCACAGATGAAGGCGTGAGCCGAAACGCGTCTGACCACTTAGTCTACATGTAGTTATTTTATGTTCTATTATTATTTAACTTTCTATGTTGCTCACAATAAAGGTGCTTTTGAATTTCACCTTTCGCTTGAGACCCGCTTTCTTTGTATATACTCTCCCCTCATTAGCTTGGCAGGGTCTCTACCCTTTTCTTGTCCCGGAGTATTTCTCACCGGGGCAGGCGTTGCATTAGGCAAGGAGGATAAAAGCTTATACAGTTGGTGCCACATGTTTGGGCACCCGAGCTTTGCCTGCCCCACCAAGGAGCAACCTCCCCCTCTGGTCTGGGGTGGGATACAGCCAGGAAACTGGCACTGGCTTTGTTTGTGGGTGGGTCAGCCGGTACTCAACAGAGTGTCACAGAGGGAGACAGTTTGGCCATGGAACTAAAGGACACTGAAACTTGTGGAACAGCAATTGTTTGGGAGCCGGCCTTAGCAAACTTGTTTGGGACTTTGCATTATGTGACTATTCCTGCGCCCAGGGCACAGGGTATAAACGCCAGCAGGAACCCCCTAGGATGCCCCAAGCTCAGGAGAGATGGGATAACCTCTCCCAGCAACCGACAAGTGGAGGTCCACCGTCTGACAGCCCCAGGCTGACCCGTTAAGGGTCTAGCCGGGTCTGCCGTACTGGAGGGGGGGAGATGTCACGGATACCAGACAGCTAAGGCTACCCCCAACCCCCTCTACAACCTTACCCCTGTTGTTTCTCAGTGGTTTTGGGCTCCTTAGAGCAACCACAATCTCTGGAAGCTTTTGTTTGCTTGTTTAGTGGAGAGCTGGTGTATGACCAGGAAAACCCTCCTTGGCTGGCCGGACTCCTGGAACTCCCGGTCGGCCACAGGATAGCAGGACACCCGCTAACTTTACCCCTGGTCGCTCCAGCAGCCCTTTGCCCCAGAGCTCCGCTCTTTTGGGGATTGGTAGCCCCTAGGGAGGACAAGAGCTGTGGCAATTATCAGAGGGGAGCCCCTTTGGGAACTGGGGGTTTTGGACACCCCTAACCCCATAACTTCAACAATCTGTAACTCTGCCGTAACTGCCGCCGCTCCACCAGGATCACCCCGAAACTGCCACCCCTAGGTTTTGGGATTATGTGAAACTGTGGCTCCTATGGAGGTGCCGGGCTGTCTGGAGGGGCGGGAATGGCGGGAAAATAGTGGGATTGTCCATTGTCTTATCAAGATGAGCTTTGTGTATAAAAGGAGTGTATGTTGTACAATAAAATCAGTTCTTGTTTCACCTGAAGGCTAGTCTGTCTAGTTATTTTGGTGTGCTCCAGCTAAAATCACTTTCCTGGGCTACATAGCAGCCTGTTCCAGGCAGAGGAAGGACACTCTGGCAGAGCTACCTAGTCTGGGTAGCTGGAGTCTGCCACAGGGTGGGACCCTGAGTACTGGTGCTGTCGGGCATCAGGGGTGGCTACAGGCTGTGGTCACTTGCCAGCTACATAGCTGCAGTCAGCAGGGAGGAAGCAGGACCCATTTGGAGGAGCTACCCAGTCGGGGTAGCCGGGGTATCCGTCACACTGCACTTTAAACACAGTGAGATACAATTAGTGAGGCTCTCAAGCTTACAGTATAACGAGTAAAGCACAATCAGTAGTAGCTGCACTTTATACAAAGTGAGATACAGTTAGTGAGACTCTCAAGCTTACAGTATAAAGAATACAGCACAATCAGTAGTAGCTGCACTTTATACACAGTGAGATACAGTTAGAGAGGCTCTCAAGCATACATTATAAAGAATAAAGCACAGTCAGTAGTAGCTGCACTTTATACACAGTGAGTTACAGTTAGAGAGGCTCTCAAGCTTACAATATAAAGAATAAAGCACAATCAGTAGTAGCTGCACGTTATACACAGTGAGATACAGTTAGAGAGGCTCTCAAGCTTACAGTATAAAGAATAAAGCACAATTAGTAGTAGCTGCACTTTATACACAGTGAGATACAGTTAGAGAGACTCTCAAGGGTACATTATAAAGAATAAAGCACAGTCAGTAGTAGCTGCACTTTATACACAGTGAGATACAGTTAGAGAGACTCTCAAGCGTACATTATAAAGAATAAAGCACAGTCAGTAGTAGCTGCACTTTATACACAGTGAGATACAGTTAGAGAGACTCTCAAGCTTACATTATAAAGAATAAAGCACAATCAGTAGTAGCTGCACTTTATACACAGTGAGTTACAGTTAGAGAGGCTCTCAAGCTTACAGTATAAAGAATAAAGCACAATCAATAGTAGCTGCACTTTATACACAGTGAGATACAGTTAGAGAGGCTCTCAAGCTTACAATATAAAGAATAAAGCACAATCAGTAGTAGCTGCACGTTATACACAGTGAGATACAGTTAGAGAGGCTCTCAAGCTTACATTATAAAGAATAAAGCACAATCAGTAGTAGCTGCACTTTATACACAGTGAGATACAGTTAGTGAGGCTCTCAAGCTTACAGAATAAAGAATACAGCACAATCATTAGTAGCTGTACTTTATACACAGTGAGATACAGTTAGAGAGACTCTCAAGCTTACATTATAAAGAATAAAGCACAATCAGTAGTAGCTGCATTTTATACACATTGAGATACAGTTAGTGAGGCTCTCAAGCTTACAGTATAAAGCATACAGCACAATCATTAGTAGCTGCACTTTATACATAGTGAAATACAGTTAGAGAGGCTCTCAGGCTTACAGTATAAAGAATAAAGCACAATCAGTAGTAGCTGCACTTTATACACAGTGAGATACAGTTAGAGAGGCTCTCAGGATTACAGTATAAACAATAAAGCACAATCAGTAGTAGCTGCACTTTATACACAGTGAGATACAGTTAGTCAGTCTCTCAGGCTTACAGTACAAAGAATAAAGCACAATCAGCAGTAGCTGCACTTTATACACAGTGAGTTACAGTTAGAGAGGCTCTCAAGCTTACAGTATAACGAATAAAGCATAATCAGTAGTAGCTGCACTTTATACACAGTGAGCTACAGTTAGAGAGACTCTCAAGCTTACAGTATAAAGAATAAAGCCCAATCAGTAGTAGCTGCACTTTATACACAGTGAGATACAGTTAGAGAGACTCTCAAGCTCACAGTATAAAGAATAAAGCACAATCAGTAGTAGCTGCACTTTATACACAGTGAGATACAGTTAGAGAGGCTCTCAAGCTTACAGTATAAAGAATAAAGCACAATCAGTAGTAGCTGCACTTTATACACAGTGAGATAAAGTGAGAAAGGTCTCAAGCTTACAGTATAAAGAATAAAGCACAATCAGTAGTAGCTGCACTTTATACACAGTGAGATACAGTTAGTGAGGCTCTCAAGCTTACAGTATAAAAAATAAAGCACAATCAATAGTAGCAGCACTTTATACACAGTGAGATACAGTTAGTGAGACTCTCAAGCTTACAGTATAAAGAATAAAGCACAATCAGTAGTAGCTGCACTTTATACACAGTGAGATACAGTTAGTGAGGCTCTCAAGCTTACAGTATAAAGAGTACAGCACAATCAGTAGTAGCTGCACTTTATACACAGTGAGATACAGTTAGAGAGACTCTCAAGATTACAGTATAAAGAATAAAGCACAATCAGTAGTAGCTGCACTTTATACACAGTGAGATACAGTTAGTGAGGCTCTCAAGCTTACAGTATAAAAAATAAAGCACAATCAATAGTAGCTGCACTTTATACATAGTGAGGTACAGTTAGTGAGACTCTCAAGCTTACAGTATAAAAAATAAAGCACAATCAGTAGTAGCTGCACTTTATACACAGTGAGATACAGTTAGTGAGACTCTCAAGCTTACAGTATAAAAAATAAAGCACAATCAGTAGTAGCTGCACTTTATACACAGCGAGATACAGTTAGAGAGGCTCTCAGGCTTACAGTATAAAGAAAAAAGCACAATCATTAGTAGCTGCACTTTATACTCAGTGAGATACAGTTAGAGAGGCTCTCAGGCTTACAGTATAAAGAATAAAGCACAATCATTAGTAGCTGTACTTTATGCACAGTGAGATACAGTTAGAGAGTCTTTCAGGCTTACAGTATAAAGAATAAAGCACAATCAGTAGTAGCTGCACTTTATACACAGTGAGATACAGTTAGTGAGGCTCTCAAGCTTACAGTATAAAGAATAAAGCACAATCATTAGTAGCTGTACTTTATACACAGTGAGATACAGTTAGAGAGGCTCTCAAGATTACAGTATAAAGAATAAAGCACAATCAGTAGTAGCTGCACTTTATACACAGTGAGATACAGTTAGAGAGGCTCTCAGGCTTACAGTATAAAGAAAAAAAGCGCAATCATTAGTAGCTGTACTTTATACACAGTGAGATACAGTTAGGGAGGCTCTCAGGCTTACAGTATAAAGAATAAAGCACAATCAGTAGTAGCTGCACTTTATACACAGTGAGATACAGTTAGAGAGGCTCTCAGGCTTACAGTATAAAGAATAAAGCACAATCATTAGTAGCTGCACTTTATACACAGTGAGATACAGTTAGAGAGGCTCTCAGGCTTACAGTATAAAGAATAAAGCACAATCAGTAGTAGCTGCACTTTATACACAGTGAGATACAGTTAGAGAGGCTCTCAAGCTTACAGTATAAAGACTAAAGCACAATCAGTAGTAGCTGCACTTTATACACAGTGAGATACAGTTAGAGAGGCTCTCAAGATTACAGTATAAAGAATAAAGCACAATCAGTAGTAGCTGCACTTTATGCACAGTGAGATACAGTTAGAGAGGCTCTCAGGCTTACAGTATAAAGAAAAAAAGCACAATCATTAGTAGCTGTACTTTATACACAGTGAGATACAGTTAGGGAGGCTCTCAGGCTTACAGTATAAAGAATAAAGCACAATCAGTAGTAGCTGCACTTTATACACAGTGAGATACAGTTAGAGAGGCTCTCAAGCTTACAGTATAAAGAAAAAAGCACAATCATTAGTAGCTGCACTTTATACACAGTGAGATACAGTTAGAGAGGCTCTCAGGCTTACAGTATAAAGAAAAAAGCACAATCAGTAGTAGCTGTACTTTATACACAGTGAGATACAGTTAAAGAGGCTCTCAGGCTTACAGTATAAAGAATAAAGCACAATCATTAGTAGCTGCACTTTATACACAGTGAGATACAGTTAGAGAGTCTTTCAGGCTTACAGTATAAAGAATAAAGCACAATCAGTAGTAGCTGCACTTTATACACAGTGAGATACAGTTAGAGAGGCTCTCAAGCTTACAGTATAAAGACTAAAGCACAATCAGTAGTAGCTGCACTTTATACACAGTGAGATACAGTTAGAGAGGCTCTCAAGATTACAGTATAAAGAATAAAGCACAATCAGTAGTAGCTGCACTTTATACACACTGAGATACAGTTAGAGAGGCTCTCAAGCTTACAGTATAAAGAGAAAAGCACAATCATTAGTAGCTGCACTTTATACACAGTGAGATACAGTTAGAGAGGCTCTCAGGCTTACAGTATAAAGAAAAAAAGCACAATCATTAGTAGCTGTACTTTATACACAGTGAGATACAGTTAGAGAGGCTCTCAGGCTTACAGTATAAAGAATAAAGCACAATCAGTAGTAGCTGCACTTTATACACAGTGAGATACAGTTAGAGAGGCTCTCAGGCTTACAGTATAAAGAATAAAGCACAATCAGTAATAGCTGCACTTTATACACAGTGAGATACAGTTAGAGAGGCTCTCAAGCTTACAGTATAAAGACTAAAGCACAATCAGTAGTAGCTGCACTTTATACACAGTGAGATACAGTTAGAGAGGCTCTCAAGATTACAGTATTCTATATAATAAAAGGCCAAGTGTGTTTGTCCTAAGCTGTCATGCGCAGTAGAGACTGCGCACAAGGACAAACACACCTGGCCTTAGAGTCCCTACCTGAAAATCTGGTGCAGGCGAAAGTGGGCGTGGCCGGGTGGGAATGGCGTGATAGGGGCGTGGCATGGTGTGACGGGGACGTGGTCGGGCATGAGGGGGCGTGGCCTGGCGCGGTCACGCACGCAAGAGGAATAGAGGGGAGAGAAGAAGAAAGAGAAGGGGAGAGAGATAGAAAGAGAGGGGGAAAGAACAAAATAGATGGGAAAGCGCAAGAGAGGAGAGAGAGAGAAAATAAGAGGTGGAAAGAGAGAGAGCAAAAGAGAGGGGAGAGAGAAAGCAAAAGAGAGGGATGGAGAGAGTGAGCAAAAGAGAGGTGGGAGAGAGTGCAAAAGAGAGGGGTGGAGAGAGCACAAAAGAGAGGGGGGAGAGAGAACGCAAAAGAGAGGGGGGAGAGAGAGTGCAAAAGAGAGGGGGGAGAGAGAGCAAAAGAGAGGGGGGAGAGAGAGATCGCAAAAGAGAGTGGGGAGAGATCACAAAAGAGAAGAGGGAGAGAGAGAGGAGCGCAAAAGAGAGGGGGGGAGAGAAGTTTAAAGAATAAAGCACAATCAGTAGTAGCTGCACTTTATACACAGTGAGATACTTTTATAGAGGCTCTCAAGCTTACAGTATAAAGAATAAAGCACAATCATTAGTAGCTGCACTTTATACACAGTGAGATACAGTTAGAGAGGCTTTCAGGCTTACAGTATAAAGAATAAAGCACAATCAGTAGTAGCTGCACTTTATACACAGTGAGATACATTTAGAGAGGCTCTCAAGCTTACAGTATAAAGAATAAAGCACAATCAGTAGTAGCTGTACTTTATACACAGTGAGGTACAGTTAGAGAGGCTCTCAAGCTTACAGTATAAAGAATAAAGCACAATCATTAGTAGCTGCACTTTATACACAGTGAGATACAGTTAGAGAGGCTCTCAAGCTTACATTATAAAGAATAAAGCACAATCAGTAGTAGCTGCACTTTATACACAGTGAGATACAGTTAGAGAGGCTTTCAGGCTTACAGTATAAAGAATAAAGCACAATCAGTAGTAGCTGCACTTTATACACAGTGAGATACAGTTAGATAGGCTTTCAGGCTTACAGTATAAAGAATAAAGCACAATCAGTAGTATCTGCACTTTATACACAGTGAGATACAGTTAGAGAGGCTTTCAGGCTTACAGTATAAAGAATAAAGCACAATCAGTAGTAGCTGCACTTTATACACAGTGAGATACAGTTAGAGAGGCTCTCAAGCTTACAGTATAAAGAATAAAGCACAATCAGTAGTAGCTGTACTTTATACACAGTGAGGTACAGTTAGTGAGGCCCTCAAGCTTACAGTATAAAGAATAAAGCACAATCATTAGTAGCTGTACTTTATACACAGTGAGATTCAGTTAGAGAGGCTCTCAGGCTTACAGTATAAAGAATAAAGCACAATCAGTAGTAGCTGCACTTTATACACAGTGAGATACAGTTAGAGAGGCTCTCAAGCTTACATTATAAAGAATAAAGCACAATCAGTAGTAGCTGCACTTTATACACAGTGAGATACAGTTAGAGAGGCTTTCAGGCTTACAGTATAAAGAATAAAGCACAATCAGTAGTAGCTGCACTTTATACACAGTGAGATACAGTTAGATAGGCTTTCAGGCTTACAGTATAAAGAATAAAGCACAATCAGTAGTATCTGCACTTTATACACAGTGAGATACAGTTAGAGAGGCTTTCAGGCTTACAGTATAAAGAATAAAGCACAATCAGTAGTAGCTGCACTTTATACACAGTGAGATACAGTTAGAGAGGCTCTCAAGCTTACAGTATAAAGAATAAAGCACAATCAGTAGTAGCTGTACTTTATACACAGTGAGGTACAGTTAGTGAGGCCCTCAAGCTTACAGTATAAAGAATAAAGCACAATCATTAGTAGCTGTACTTTATACACAGTGAGATTCAGTTAGAGAGGCTCTCAGGCTTACAGTATAAAGAATAAAGCACAATCAGTAGTAGCTGCACTTTATACACAGTGAGATACAGTTAGAGAGGCTCTCAGGCTTACAGTATAAAGAATAAAGCACAATCAGTAGTAGCTGCACTTTATACACAGTGAGATTCAGTTAGAGAGGCTCTCAAGCTTACAGTATAAAGAATAAAGCACAATCAGTAGTAGCTGCACTTTATACACAGTGAGATACAGTTAGAGAGGCTCTCAGGCTTACAGTATAAAAAATAAAGTACAATCATTAGTAGCTGCACTTTATACACAGTGAGATACAGTTAGAGAGGCTCTCAGGCTTACAGTATAAAGACTAAAGCACAATTAGTAGTAGCTGCACTTTATACACAGTGAGATACATTTAGAGAGGCTCTCAAGCTTACAGTATAAAGACTAAAGCACAATCAGTAGTAGCTGCACTTTATACACAGTGAGATACATTTAGAGAGGCTCTCAGGCTTACAGTATAAAGACTAAAGCACAATCAGTAGTAGCTGCACTTTATACACAGTGAGATACAGTTAGAGAGGCTCTCAAGCTTACAGTATAAAGACTAAAGCACAATCAGTAGTAGCTGCACTTTATACACAGTGAGATACAGTTAGAGAGGCTCTCAAGCTTACAGTATAAAGACTAAAGCACAATCAGTAGTAGCTGCACTTTATACACAGTCAGATACATTTAGAGAGGCTCTCAGGCTTACAGTATAAAGACTAAAGCACAATCAGTAGTAGCTGCACTTTATACACAGTGAGATACATTTAGAGAGGCTCTCAAGCTTACAGTTTAAAGGAAAAACAGAAGTTGAGGGAGAGGGAAATATAAGTAGCAGAGACATCTTTGTATAAGTTTAATAGACATTTTTACAGCTAACAAGAGCTGCAGTAAAAACTGCACAAGACACATCAGACACAAGGGATTGCTATTGGGACAACGTTGGAATATTACTACCAATATATAACGTGGAGACAAGCTACACCTTTTATCTATATAAGGATTTTTTACACTGTGCGGCCCTTACCTCATATGATTGAGGTAGAAGAGTGTAAGTAGATACCCATATGGGACCAGGATTATTGAGCCTTCTATCTTCGCTAATATTATGAACATTTTCTCTTGTAAGGTGTATCCAGTCCACGGGTTCATTAATTACTTGGGGGATATTCTCCTTCCCAACAGGAAGTTGCAAAAGGACACCCACAGCAGAGCTGTCTATATAGCTCCTCCCCTAACTGCCACCCCCAATAAATGTGTGTTTTATTTAAATTTAAGAGCTAGTATATGCTCTTCCTGTTTTTGGTAACTCCAGTTTTTAGAAATTGAACTTTTTATACCCTTTTAAGTGTGTTTATATATTTATACAGTATTAATTGCCTATCTTGAAATTGCTGGTTCACTAATTGGGACCATATTAACTGTTCCAATTTGAACATTATCTATATATATATTCTGGTAATAGTGACCCACTCTCAGTACTATGAGTAGCAATATTTTTTAAATACATTTTAACATATATCTATAGTCCATGCACAGATCCACAACCACTCTTTCATTTACATATATGAAGGACACCAGTCATACAATCAATATTTTTGAGGGCATTCAATGGAGGGAGAACTATTTTTGGATGCAATGTATCGGCACTCAATGGGGCCCATTTATCAAGCTCCGAACAGAGCTTGTGGGCCCGTGTTTCTGGCGAGTCTTCAGATTCGCCAGAAACACCAGTTATGAAGCAGCGGTCTAAAGACCGCAGCTCCATAACCCTGTCCGCCTGCTCTGATGAGGCGGACAGGAATCGCCGGAAATCAACCCAATCGAGTACGATCGGGTTGATTGACACCTCCCTGCTGGAGGCCGATTGGCCGCAAGTCTGCAGGGGGCGGCGTTGCACCAGCAGCTTACAAGAGCTGCTGGTGCAATGCTGAATACGGAGAGCGTATTGATGTCTGCATTCGGCGATGTCTGTCGGACCTGATCCGCACTGTCGGATCAGGTCCGACAGACATATGATAAGTAGGCCCCTATACGTCCATACCACATGTTAACTGTATAAGAGCAGTGAAGACTGAATTAGTTAAATGGGGTAATCTTCAGAAATTTATTTTGGAGTGTATTCAGTTCATTCTTTAACATAATTATTTTGTTTTTGAAAATACAGTATATCCTACAGACAAATCAGAGGTACGGCAATGGGGACTACTTTTGCCCCATCTTACGTGAATATATATATATATATGCATACATTTGAAAATTATTACATTTGGAGTTCAAACCGCTTTAATGGTAATATAATTAAATATCATAGATACATTGATGATATTATTATACTCTGGGAAGGGGACATTACTACAGAGATTGGGTTTTTAGATTTACGTTTATCTGTGAATCCTAAAAATAAAACCGTAGTATCCAATTTCAGAAAGCCTACAGATAGAAATAATTATATTAATTATAGGAGTGCCCATCAAAAGAAATTGGATAATGTACCATACAGTCAATTTCTTAGGCTTAGAAGAAATTGTACCTCTTTAGAAGATTTTAACAGTGAAGTCGAGATTATGACTAATAAATGTAGGGAGAAGGGGTACAGTTTAAACAGCATAGAAGAGTCTCGTATTAGAGCACTGGATCAAGACAGAGACCTACTGCTAAAAAAGGAGACTATTGGAAAGAACAATAAGACTCAACAAGATAAGAGGGAAGCAGTTAGATGTATAACGACCTACAATGAGGGTTATAAAATTATTAACCCCTTAATGACCGAGGACGTGCAGGGTACGTCCTCAAAAAAAAGGCAGTTAACGCCTGAGGACGTACCCTGCATGTCCTCGGTGTGGAAAGCAGCTGGAAGCGATCCTGCTCGCTTCCAGCTGCTTTCCGGTTATTGCAGTGATGCCTCGATATCGAGGCATCCTGCAATAACCTTAGATGGCCATCCGATGCAGAGAGAGTCACTCTGTGGCCCTCTCTGCACCGGACATCGATGGCCGGTATCGTTGGTGGGTGGGAGCCAACTTGGGAGGCGGGTGGGCGGCCATCGGTGTGCCGTCAGGGCGCATGCGTGCACGGAGGGTGGCGGGCGGGAGCGTGCATGGGGCGGGAGCGGGTGGGAACCGCTACACTACGGAAAATGAATAAAAAGTAAAATGTTAAAAGTGGCCTAAGCACACAAAAAAATAAACACAAAAAGAGATCGTGGAGGGGTGGGGGGTTGGTTTTTGTGTGGGGGGGAAGCTACACTACAGAAAAGTCTAAAAAATGTAAAACAAAAACATTTTTTCTTCTAAACTGGGTACTGGCAGACAGCTGCCAGTACCCAAGATGGTGCCCATTAAGTTAGAGTGGGAGGGTTATAGAGCTGTTTGGGGGGGATCAGTGAGGTTGGGGGCTAAGGGGGGATAGTACACAACAGCATATGTAAATATGCTTTAAAAAAAAACACCAAAAAACAAATATAGCTTTTATTTTAGTACTGGCAGACTTTCTGCCAGTACTTAAGATGGCGGGGACAATTGTGGGGTGGGGGAGGGAAGAGAGCTGTTTGGGAGGGATCAGGGGGTCTGATGTTTCAGGTGGGAGGCTGAGCTCTACACTAAATCTAATATTAACCCTGCAAGCTCCCTACAAGCTACCTAATTAACCCCTTCACTGCTAGCCATAATACACGTGTGATGCGCAGCGGCATTTAGCAGCCTTCAAAATACCAAAAAGCAACGCCAAAGCCATATATGTCTGCTATTTCTGAACAAAGGGGATCCCAGAGAAGCATTTACAACCATTTGTGCCATAACTGCACAAGCTGTTTGTAAATAATTTCAGTGAGAAACCTAAAAGTTTGAAAAATTTTACGTTTTTTTTAATTTGATCGCATTTGGCGGTGAAATGGTGGCATGAAATATACCAAAATGGGCCTAGATCAATACTTGGGGTTGTCTACTACACTACACTAAAGCTAAAATTACCCCAAAACGCTCCCTACATGCTCCCTAATTAACCCCTTCACTGCTGGGCATAATACACGTGTGGTGCACAGTGGCATTTATTGGCATTCTAATTACCAAAAAGCAACACCAAAGCCATATATGTCTGCTATTTCTGAACAAAGGGGATCCCAGAGAAGAATTTACAACCATTTGTGCCATAATTGCACAAGCTGTTTGTAAATGATTTCAGTGAGAAACCTAAAGTTTGTGAATAAATTTGTGAAAAAGTGAACAATTTTTTTTATTTGATCGCATTTGGCGGTGAAATGGTGCCATGAAATATACCAAAATGGGCCTAGATCAATACTTTGGGATGTCTACTAAAAAAATATATATACATGTCAAGGGATATTCAGAGATTCCTGAAAGATATCAGGGTTCCAATGTAACTAGCGCTAATTTTGAAAAAAAAAATGGTTTGGAAATAGCAAAGTGCTACTTGTATTTATTTCCCTATAACTTGCAAAAAAAGCAAAGAACATGTAAACATTAGGTATTTCTAAACTCAGGATAATATTTAGAAACTATTTAGCATAGGTGTTTTTTGGTGGTTGTAGATATGTAACAGATTTTGGGGGTCAAAGTTAGAAAAAGTGGGGTTTTTTTCAATTTTTCCTCATATTTTATAATTTTTTTTATAGTAAATTATAAGATATAATGAAAATATTGGTGTCTTTAGAAAGTCCATTTAATGGCGAGAAAAATGGTATATAATATGTGTGGGTACAGTAAATGAGTAAGAGGAAAATTACAGCTAAACACAAACACCGCAAAAATCTAAAAATAGCCTTGGTCCCAAACGGACGGAAAATGGAAAAGTGTTGTGGTCATTAAGGGGTTAAGGAAGTTTTCAAAAAAACATTGGGGGATATTGAAGTCAGATGCTTTATTAGCGCCAACTGATAAACTATTGATAACATTTAAAAAGGGAAAAAATCTCAAAAATGTATTGGCCCCTAGTAAATTGATACCTATTAAAAAAAGAGACGGCCATACAAAGCAATTGGTTAAGTTTAAAAGAAGGCGCATATAAGTGTGGTAAGAATAACTGTGAAATGTGCAAACGTAAATATGGAACCAAAATTCTTCAATAGTGATCATACTATTATGTTTAGGGTTTGAATTATCAAGCTCCGTACGGAGCTTGATGCCCTATGTTTAAAGACTGCTGCTCCACAACCTCAGAGCAGGCGGACAGACATCGCCAGAAATCAACCCAATCGAATACGATCGGGTTGATTGACACCCCCTGCTAGCGGCCAATTGGCCACGAATCTGCAGGGGGCAGCATTGCACCAGCAGCTCACCAGAACTGCTGGTGAAATGATAAATGCCAAGAGCGTATGCTGTCGGCATTTATCAATGTGCAGCAGACATGATTCGCACCTTCTTAAATAGGCCCCATAATATTAAAAGTCGCTGTACTTGTGATTTTACCCATGTAGTATATATTTTAACATGCGGGTGTGACCTAATCTATGTGGTGTGCACGAAAAGGAAAATAAGACGTAGATTTTCTGAACATCTCTATAATATAAAAATAAAATTGGCTAAACAGATGGCCAGATTACGAGTTTTTTGTTTTGAGCTGTGCGGTGTTAACGAGCAGTTTTTACTCACCGCTCACTTACCTGCAGCGCTGGTATTGCAGGTTTTTACAAACCCGGCGATAAAAGGCAAGAAGTGAGCGTTGAGCAAAATTTTGCTCCTTAACACACTTCAATACCAGCGCTGCTTAAGTCAGTGGTGAGCTGGTCATACATGCTTGTGCACGATTTCCCCATAGGAATCAACGGGGAGAGCCGGCTGAGAAAAAGTCTAACACCTGCAAAAAAGCAGCGTAAAGCTCCCTAACGCAGCCCCATTGATTCCTATGGGGAAATAAAATTTATGTCTACACCTAACACCCTAACATGAACCCGAGTCTAAACACCCCTAATGTTACACTTATTAACCCCTAATCTGCCACCCCGGACATCGCCGACACCTACATTATATTTATTAACCCTTAATCTGCCGCTCCGGACACCACCGCCACCTACATTATACTTATGAACCCCTAATCTGCTGCCCCCAACATCGCCGATACCTACATTATATTTATTAACCCCTAATCTGCCACCCCCAATGTCGCTGCAACCTACCTACACTTATTTATTTGGGGGGTTGGTTGTGTGGGTGGTGGGTTTTACTGTTGGGGGGTTGTTTGTATTTATTTTTTACAGGTAAAAGAGCTGATTACTTTGGGGCAATGCCCCGCAAAAGGCCCTTTTAAGGGCTATTGGTAGTTTAGTTTAGGCTAGGGGGGGGGGGTTATTTTGGGGGGGGGGCTTTTTTATTTTGATAGGGCTATTAGATTAGGTATAATTAGTTTAAATATCTTGTAATTTGTTTATTTTCTGTAATTTAGTGTTTGTTTGTTTTTGTATATTAGCTAATTTAATTTATTTAATTGTTGTTAATTTAGTTAATTTATTTAATTATAGTGTAGTGTTAGTGTAACTTAGGTTAGGTTTTATATTACAGGTACTTTTGTATTTATTTTAGCTAGGTAGTTATTAAATAGTTTATAACTATTTAATAACTATTCTACCTAGTTAAAATAAATACAAAGTTGCCTGTAAAATAAAAATAAACCCTAAGCTAGATACAATGTAACTATTAGTTATATTGTAGCTATCTTAGGGTTTATTTTATAGGTAAGTATTTAGTTTTAAATAGGAATAATTTAGTTAATGATAGGAATTTTTAGTTAAATTTATTTTAATTATATTTAAGTTAGGGGGTGTTAGGGTTAGACTTAGGTTTAGGGGTTAATACATTTAGTATAGTGGCAGTGACGTTGGGGGCGGCAGATTAGGGGTTAATAAGTGTAGGTAGGTTGCGGCGACATTGGGGGCGGCAGATTAGGGGTTAATAAGTGTAGGTAGGTTGCGGCGACATTGGGGGCGGCAGATTAGGGGTTAATAAGTGTAGGTAGGTGTCGGCGATGTTGGGGGCAGCAGATTAGGGGTTCATAAATATAATGTAGGTGGCAGCGGTGTCCGGAGCCGCAGATTAGGAGTTAAAAATTTTATTTTAGTATTTGCGATGCGGGAGGGCCTCGGTTTAGGGGTCAATAGGTAGTTTATGGGTGTTAGTGTACTTTTTAGCACTTTAGTTATGAGTTTTATGTTACGGCGTTGTACCATAAAACTCTTAACTACTGACTTTTAAATTGCGTTAGGACTCTTGACGGGGTAGG
Organism: Bombina bombina; assembly: GCF_027579735.1. Taxonomy (NCBI): domain Eukaryota; kingdom Metazoa; phylum Chordata; class Amphibia; order Anura; family Bombinatoridae; genus Bombina; species Bombina bombina. The sequence goes on along the minus strand of NC_069510.1, from coordinate 151,011,485 downwards.
GTGTACCGCTCACTTTTTGGCCTCCCAGGACAGACTCGTTAAAATGGCGCTATGGAAGTCCCATAGAAAAAAGACTTTACAAAGTTTATGTAAGTCGTTTTGCGGGAAGGCCAAAAAAGTGTGCAGTGCCCCTAAACCTACAAGACTCGTAATAGCAGCAGTAGTGAAAAAGCAGCTGTTAACGCTGCTTTTTCAGCCTAACACACAACTCGTAATCTAGCCAATAGTGTTCCCCTACATTTCAGAGGGTGTCATGGGTGTGATTCCAGGACTCTTAAAATCCAAATCACTGATTGGATCTCTCCAAGTAAAAAGAATAGACTGTTAATACTTAGGAAACAGGAATTTTGGATACAAAAGCTAAATTGTTTGCATCCAAGGGGTTTAAATGTGAACCTAGATCTGGCTGCATTTATGTAAATATTGCCTCTTAGGACAGAGCTAAATTATAGGTAATGATTATGCATTGGCTAAAATGACACAGAATGTGATCTATTTATGAAGATAATATAAGATAGTGTAACATTACATTATTCCAATCTCAATTGAGACAGACTATTGTACTGGGAAGCTCAAAATCTCAAACATATAATTTATACTATCAAATCTGCTTTTACCAAGAGGTTAATTGTTCTTGTATTTACTTTAACTGTTTTTTAGAAATATATAGGGATCGCAACCCATTAAAACCTAAGAAATGTATGAAATTTTATCAATATTCATTAAAAGTTTTTAATAATGACATTTACGATGTAATTGGTTTTTAACATTTATTAATTCATTTAGTGCACAGATGTATTTTTAATGTTAATGATTTATAACATACTGTTCAGTTTTGTTTCAAACTTAGATTGGATGGTTAAGCAGGTTGTGAGGTGGTAATGACATTTGAAAGACACTGATCTATGTGCCGAGTTTGAACCAATAAGAAGGGCACGTTGGATATTTAAAGAGAATCACACCTTTTGATAATCAGATCATTTACCCTCTTGAGAAAGAACGCACGATAGCGGTTGAAACGCGTTGTGGTTTTTGGGATGAAGTGAGGACCCGTAGCCAATTGACATTACACACACACTTTCTGAATCAGCGAAGAAAAACTATCCGGCATCAGAGATACACAGGTCGTATGGACGTCAGCCGCCATTTTAGCGTAGAGAGACGCTGACTGTGGACACTGATTAGAGGAAAAATATTTATATGGGACTTCTTGTGCCTTTGATGTATTTTATGGGATGATATGCAATAAACGCTTTTTAACATTGTAAGTGCAACTCTGCAGCGTTGTATGTTCCATAACGTTATACTACTCTTGAATCTGGTTGCGCTTTGTTTCTTTTAGATTCTTTTGGCCTCTAGTGCTCTTGCAGATGGATAACATTTTTACAAAACTGCTGCCATAGGGTGCTCTACACATGAGTCGGCTCTTAAGCATACTTTCCTGCTTTTCAAAAAAAGGTACCAAGAGAACAAAGAAAATGTTGCTGTTGCTGTTTAAAATCACATGCTGTATCTGAATCATGAAAGAAATATAATTGGGTTTCATATTCCTTAAAGAAAAAAGAAAAATTATAAATTATATATATATATATAATATATATATATATTATAAATTATAAAAAGTTTAAAAAAACATTGATTAAACATGCCCCTATTCCCAACATGCCCATATACAAATAGTATTCATATTGTTTACTATTATAAACACCATTCTATCCAACTGCAAAACAAACACATAGGGGTAGATGTATAAATCAACCGATGCTGCAATCTACTACCGAAGTTTCAGGTCTGCCTAAAACTTAAATTAAGAAGCAGCGGTCATAAGACCGCTGATTTTTATCTCATCCGCCACTTCTGAGGTAGCGGACGATCCTTCGCCTGCATCCCCTTCATTATTTTGCATATTGACGATGATCCGGCTTCCACCAACAGTTGTATGCCTCACGAGGTGGACGCCAAAGGGGGTACACAACGATTGGTCTGCTCAATACTGAAGGCGATGCGGGCGGAGGATCGTCGGTAAGTTTACAGTAACAAAAAGGTGAGAATTTTTAAAAAGAAGCGTAATTGTAAAGTTTAATGACTTAAAGGGACATTAAACACTTTGAGATGGTAATATAAAATGATAAATTGTATATATAAAACAACTCTGCAATATACTTTCATTATTTATTTTGTCCCCTTTTCCTGTAATTCCATTCTGAAATTGTGAGCTTTTCAGTTCCTGTTAGAAATGGAAGTGCAGAACACTGTTAAATCCAGCACAACCATTGGCTGCACACACTAGTGACCTATTTATAACTGAGCCTAATTGGCCACAGCAGAGAAGGTAACACAAGTTACAACATGGCAGCTCCCAGTGTTTTATAGACACTAAGGCCTAGATTTAGAGTTCGGCGGTAGCCGTCAAAACCAGCGTTAGAGGCTCCTAACGCTGGTTTTGGCCGCCCGCTGGTATTTGGAGTCAGTGATTAAAGGGTCTAACGCTCACTTTACAGCCGCGACTTTTCCATACCGCAGATCCCCCTACGCCATTTGCGTAGCCTATCTTTTCAATGGGATCTTCCTAACGCCGGTATTTAGAGTCGTTTCTGCAGTGAGCGTTAGAGCTCTAACGACAAGATTCCAGCCGCCTGAAAATAGCAGGAGTTAAGAGCTTTCTGGCTAACGCCGGTTTATAAAGCTCTTAACTACTGTACCCTAAAGTACACTAACACCCATAAACTACCTATGTACCCCTAAACCGAGGTCCCCCCACATCGCCGCCACTCGATTAAAATTTTTAACCCCTAATCTGCCGACCGCCACCTACGTTATACTTATGTACCCCTAATCTGCTGCCCCTAACACCGCCGACCCCTGTATTATATCTATTAACCCCTAACTTGCCCCCCACAACGTCGCCGCAAGCTACTTAAAATAATTAACCCCTAATCTTCCGACCGCAAATCGCCGCCACCTACGTTATCCCTATGTACCCCTAATCTGCTACCCCTAACATCGCCGACCCCTATGTTATATTTATTAACCCCTAATCTGCCCCCCTCAACGTCGCCGACACCTACCTACACTTATTAACCCCTAATCTGCCGAGCGGACCTGAGCGCTACTATAATAAAGTTATTAACCCCTAATCCGCCTCACTAACCCTATCATAAATAGTATTAACCCCTAATCTGCCCTCCCTAACATCGCTGACACCTACCTTCAATTATTAACCCCTAATCTGCCGACCGGAGCTCACCGCTATTCTAATAAATGTATTAACCCCTAAAGCTAAGTCTAACCCTAACACTAACACCCCCCTAAGTTAAATATAATTTTTATCTAACGAAATAAATTAACTCTTATTAAATAAATAATTCCTATTTAAAGATAAATACTTACCTGTAAAATACATCCTAATATAGCTACAATATAAATTATAATTATATTATAGCTATTTTAGGATTAATATTTATTTTACAGGCAACTTTGTAATTATTTTAACCAGGTACAATAGCTATTAAATAGTTAAGAACTATTTAATAGTTACCTAGTTAAAATAATAACAAATTTACCTGTAAAATAAATCCTAACCTAAGATATAATTAAACCTAACACTACCCTATCAATAAAATAATTAAATAAACTACCTACAATTACCTACAATTAACCTAACACTACACTATCAATAAATTAATTAAACACAATTGCTACAAATAAATACAATTAAATAAACTATCTAAAGTACAAAAAATAAAAAAGAACTAAGTTACAGAAAATAATAAAATATTTACAAACATAAGAAAAATATTACAACAATTTTAAACTAATTACACCTACTCTAAGCCCCCTAATAAAATAACAAAGCCCCCCAAAATAAAAAATTCCCTACCCTATTCTAAAATACAAATATTACAAGCTCTTTTACCTTACCAGCCCTGAACAGGGCCCTTTGCGGGGCATGCCCCAAGAATTTCAGCTCTTTTGCCTGTAAAAAAAAACATACAATACCCCCCCCCCAACATTACAACCCACCACCCACATACCCCTAATCTAACCCAAACCCCCCTTAAATAAACCTAACACTACCCCCCTGATGATCTTCCTACCTTGTCTTCACCATGCCAGGTTCACCGATCCGTCTTGGCTCCAAGATCTTCATCCAACCCAAGCGGGGGCTAGACATCCACTGAAGAAGTCCAGAAGAGGGTCCAAAGTCTTCCTCCTATCCGGCAAGAAGAGGACATCCGGACCGGCAAACATCTTCTCCAAGCGGCATCTTCTATCTTCTTCCATCCGATGACGACCGGCTCCATCTTGAAGACCTCCAGCGCGGATCCATCCTCTTCTTCCGACGACTAGACGACGAATGACGGTTCCTTTAAGGGACGTCATCCAAGATGGCGTCCCTCGAATTCCGATTGGCTGATAGGATTCTATCAGCCAATCGGAATTAAGGTAGGAATTTTCTGATTGGCTGATGGAATCAGCCAATCAGAATATAGTTCAATCCGATTGGCTGATCCAATCAGCCAATCAGATTGAGCTCGCATTCTATTGGCTGATCGGAACAGCCAATAGAATGCGAGCTCAATCTGATTGGCTGATTGGATCAGCCAATCGGATTGAACTATATTCTGATTGGCTGATTCCATCAGCCAATCAGAAAATTCCTACCTTAATTCCGATTGGCTGATAGAATCCTATCAGCCAATCGGAATTCGAGGGACGCCATCTTGGATGACGTCCCTTAAAGGAACCGTCATTCGTCGTCTAGTCGTCGGAAGAAGAGGATGGATCCGCGCTGGAGGTCTTCAAGATGGAGCCGGTCGTCATCGGATGGAAGAAGATAGAAGATGCCGCTTGGAGAAGATGTTTGCCGGTCCGGATGTCCTCTTCTTGCCGGATAGGAGGAAGACTTTGGACCCTCTTCTGGACTTCTTCAGTGGATGTCTAGCCCCCGCTTGGGTTGGATGAAGATCTTGGAGCCAGGACGGATCGGTGAACCTGGCATGGTGAAGACAAGGTAGGAAGATCATCAGGGGGGTAGTGTTAGGTTTATTTAAGGGGGGTTTGGGTTAGATTAGGGGTATGTGGGTGGTGGGTTGTAATGTTGGGGGGGGGGTATTGTATGTTTTTGTTTTACAGGCAAAAGAGCTGAAATTCTTGGGGCATGCCCCGCAAAGGGCCCTGTTCAGGGCTGGTAAGGTAAAAGAGCTTGTAATATTTGTATTTTAGAATAGGGTAGGGAATTTTTTATTTTGGGGGGCTTTGTTATTTTATTAGGGGGCTTAGAGTAGGTGTAATTAGTTTAAAATTGTTGTAATATTTTTCTTATGTTTGTAAATATTTTATTATTTTCTGTAACTTAGTTCTTTTTTATTTTTTGTACTTTAGATAGTTTATTTAATTGTATTTATTTGTAGCAATTGTGTTTAATTAATTTATTGATAGTGTAGTGTTAGGTTAATTGTAGGTAATTGTAGGTAGTTTATTTAATTATTTTATTGATAGGGTAGTGTTAGGTTTAATTATATCTTAGGTTAGGATTTATTTTACAGGTAAATTTGTTATTATTTTAACTAGGTAACTATTAAATAGTTCTTAACTATTTAATAGCTATTGTACCTGGTTAAAATAATTACAAAGTTGCCTGTAAAATAAATATTAATCCTAAAATAGCTATAATATAATTATAATTTATATTGTAGCTATATTAGGATTTATTTTACAGGTAAGTATTTAGCTTTAAATAGGAATCATTTATTTAATAAGAGTTAATTTATTTCGTTAGATAAAAATTATATTTAATTTAGGGGGGTGTTAGTGTTAGGGTTAGACTTAGCTTTAGGGGTTAATACATTTATTAGAATAGCGGTGAGCTCCGGTCGGCAGATTAGGGGTTAATAATTGAAGGTAGGTGTCGGCGATGTTAGGGAGGGCAGATTAGGGGTTAATACTATTTATGATAGGGTTAGTGAGGCGGATTAGGGGTTAATAACTTTATTATAGTAGCGCTCAGGTCCGCTCGGCAGATTAGGGGTTAATAAGTGTAGGCAGGTGTCGGCGACGTTGTGGGGGGCAGATTAGGGGTTAATAAATATAACATAGGGGTCGGCGATGTTAGGGCAGCAGATTAGGGGTACATAGGGATAACGTAGGTGGCGGCGGTTTACGGAGCGGCAGATTAGGGGTTAAAAGTGTAATGCAGGGGTCAGCGATAGCGGGGGCGGCAGATTAGGGGTTAATAAGTGTAAGGTTAGGGGTGTTTAGACTCGGGGTACATGTTAGAGTGTTAGGTGCAGACGTAGGAAGTGTTTCCCCATAGGAAACAATGGGGCTGCGTTAAGAGCTGAACGCTGCTTTTTTGCAGGTGTTAGGTTTTTTTTCAGCTCAAACTGCCCCATTGTTTCCTATGGGAGAATCGTGCACGAGCACGTTTTTGATGCCGGCCGCGTCCGTAAGCAACTCTGGTATCGAGAGTTGCATTTGCGGTAAATATGCTCTACGCTCCTTTTTTGGAGCCTAACGCAGCATTTGTTTGAACTCTCGATACCAGAGTTAAATTTATGGTGCGGCCAGAAAAAAACCTGCGGAGCGTTAACAGCCCTTTTACCGCCGAACTCCAAATCTAGGCCTAAAACTTTACACTTATTTTGTCACTTTTTAAACAACTAATGAAACTTTAAAAAATACATCTACATGTTAGTCATGGGCTAATCTTTTGTTTGTATGCATCATTCTATCTAGCTTGTATTTAGTGTTTAATGTCCCTTTAAAGTGAATATGTTTTAATAGTATTTTTAAATACTGGGCTTTATGTCATTTAATTTTACAATCACTTTAACAAGTGAGGATATATAAATGACTTCACTACACAGTTCCATTATTAAAATCAAAGTTTTATTTATTTTTATCTAATTATTAACTCCAGATGGGCTGTATCTATTTAATGTAATATGAACTGAATTAATTAAATTGATTCAATTCTGTCCAATGTAACAAAAGGCGGTTATTCTCTCTTGTGCCCTAATGAAGCAAAAAAAGTGAGGAAAAAACCTAACTTCCTACTCGTCCACTAACCTGACATCAAAATATTAATATTTCATATTCCAATGTTCTTGACATAGAAAAATATGTTCTATTTTTTTATTTATTTATTTTTATATTTATATTTTTATATATATAATGTTTTTTTGGTGCAAAAAATATATACCTACTTATATATACATAATTATATATAGGTATAGATATATACAGTTATATACAGGAATATCTATTTAGAAATGCATAGAACATATGTAAAAACATTGGAATGTGAAATATTTACAGTAAATACACATTATAAAACTTTACTAAATATGAATATTGCATAAATATGATTTTACATGTTTTCATCTTACTTAACTGCAAAGGGTGCTAGTGCATTTATATTTAACTCCTTAAGGACTGGGCATTTTAGACAACAACTTCAATAAAAGACCAGAGTATTTTTTAGCATTTTTGCCATCACTACATTTAAACATACCTTTTCTTTTTATATATTTACCTATCAAAACTATATATATATATATATATATATATATATATATATATATATATAGTTAGTAGACAACCTAAAGTATTGATCTAGGCACATTTTAGTATATTTCATGCCACCATTTCACTGCCAAATGCGATCAAAATAAAACATTTCTTAATTTTTTCACAATTTAAGGTTTCTCACTGAAATGTTTTACAAACAGCTTGTGCAATCATGGCACAAATGGTTGTAAAAGCTTCTCTGGGATCCCCTTTCTTCAGAAAAAGCAGACTTGTATTATGCCCAGCAGTGAAAGGGTTAATTAGGTAGCTTGTAGGGTTAATTTTAGCTTTAGTGTAGAGATCAGCCTCCCACTTGACACATCCCACCCCCTAATCCCTCTCAAACAGCTCTTCTCTCCCCACCTCACAATTGTCACCCCCATCTTACTTTTTTTGGGGGTGACAAAAAAAAAAAAAAATGTCACCCCCATCTTAATCACTGGCAAAAAGTCTGCCAGTACTAAAATAAAAGGCTTTTTATTATTATTATTATTATTATTATTATTATTATTATTAAAAAAAAATTATAAACACTCAGCGTTGGATCCCCCTTAGCCCCCAACCTCCCTGATCCCCCCAAACAGCTCTCTAACCTTCCCCCTCTACCTATTTGCCGCCATCTTAGACCAGTACCCAGATTGCTGCAAATTAGGCAACTGTTTTACAAAAAAATAAAATAAAATAACCTTTTATTTCTGTAGTGTAGCTGACCCCCTCAATACCCTCCCCCCTCCCCTCCCAGATCCCTTTATGGCAACGGATTCCACATGGGATCCCCCTCATTGCCCCTACTCCCTCCTTTCCACTCAATAATGCAGGTATTTATTTTTATTTTTTGGCTTTCCTCTAGCGTGGCCAAGCAGTCCAACCCGCTCCTGCCCTCCTCCCGCCTCCTACAGCGATGGGCCGCCCACCTTCCTCCCTCCTTACCATTCCACCCACCAACAATCGGCACCACCACTATCTGATGCAGAGAGGGCCACAGAATGGCCCTCTCTGCATCAGTAACTCTTCAAATCTATTTCTGCAGTGCCCCACTCATGGGGCATGCAGAAATAGCACAAGCTCGCAATTTTGAGCAAGATAGCGACAGAGAGAAGCCCAGGACTGCAGCATGGAACAGGGTACGTCGCTGGTCCTTAAGGGCATAACGACCAGTGCTGTACATAATATATATTTATGTGTACATATGTATTTATGTGTTTACATGTGTATTTATGTCTGTAAATACTTATACACATATAAATACATAAATACATATGTACACACATATAAACACACACACATATATAAATATATATATACATATATATTTATAAAGATATCCATCTTAGACACATATCTGTATCTATCTCTATGTTAAAGCCCTTTGCAGCTTTTTTTTAAAAAAACACCTGAGATCTCATATATTTGAGCCCTTATAACTTTATTGTGCAATATTTTTTTAAATAATTTTATTAGATTGTGTTATTATGTGTATAACTGTACGGTGTAATGTATATTTATTAGATGGTGTTATTATAAGTGTAACTGTATTGTGTAATGTATATTTATTAGATGGTGTTATGTGTGCAACTGTACTGTGTAATGTATATTTATTAGATAGTGTTATTATGTGTGTAACTGTACTGTGTAATGTATATTTATTAGATGGTGTTATTATGTGTGTAACTGTAATGTGTAATGTATTTATTAGATAGTGTTATTATGTGTGTAACTGTACTGTGTAATGTATATTTATTAGATAGTGTTATTATGTGTGTAACTGTACTGTGTAATGTATATTTATTAGATAGTGTTATTATGTGCGTAACTGTACTGTGTAATGTATATTTATTAGATGGTGTTATTATGTGTGTAACTGTACTGTGTAATGTATATTTATTAGATAGTGTTATTATGTGTGTAACTGTACTGTGTAATGTATATTTATTAGATGGTGTTATTATAAGTGTAACTGTAATGTGTAATGTATATTTATTAGTTGGTGTTATTATGTGTGTAACTGTACTGTGTAATGTATATTTATTAGATAGTGTTATTATGTGTGTAACTGTACTGTGTAATGTATATTTATTAGATGGTGTTATTATGTGTGTAACTGTACTATGTAATGTATATTTATTAGACAGTGTTATTATAAGTGTAACTGTATTGATTAATGTATATTTATTAGATGGTGTTATTATGTGTGTAACTGTACTGTGTAATGTATATTTATTAGATAGTGTTATTATGTGTGTAACTGTACTGTGTAATGTATATTTATTAGATGGTGTTATTATGTGTGTAACTGTACTATGTAATGTATATTTATTAGACAATGTTATTATAAGTGTAACTGTATTGAGTAATGTATATTTATTAGATGGTGTTATTATGTGTGTAACTGTACTATGTAATGTATATTTATTAGACAGTGTTATTATAAGTGTAACTGTATTGTGTAATGTATATTTATTAGACGGTGTTATTATGTGTGTAACTGTACTGTGTAATGTATATTTATTAGATAGTGTTATTATGAGTGTAACTGTACTGTGTAATGTATTTTTATTAGATGGTGTTATTATGTGTGTAACTGTACTATGTAATGTATATTTATTAGACAGTGTTATTATAAGTGTAACTGTATTGTGTAATGTATATTTATTAGATGGTGTTATTATGTGTGTAACTGTACGGTGTAATGTATATTTATTAGATAGTGTTATTATGTGTGTAACTGTACTGTGTAATGTATATTTATTAGATGGTGTTATTATAAGTGTAACTGTATTGTGTAATGTATATTTATTAGATGGTGTTATTATGTGTGTAACTGTACTGTGTAATGTATATTTATTAGATGGTGTTATTATGTGTGTAAGTGTGCTGTGTAATGTATATTTATTAGACAGTGGTATTATGAGTATAACTGTACTTAGTAATGTATATTTATTAGACAGTGTTATTATGTGTGTAACTGTACTGTGTAATGTATATTTATTAGAAAGTGTTATTATGAGTGTAACTATACTGTGTAATGTATATTTATTAGATGGTGTTATTATGTGTGTAACTGTACTGTGTAATGTATATTTATTAGATAATGTTATTATGTGTGTAACTGTACTGTATAACGTATTTTTATCAGACAGTGTTATTATAAGTGTAACTGTACTGTGTATTGTATTTTTATCAGACAGTGTTATGAGTGTAACAGTACTGTGTAAATGTATATTTATTAGATAGTGTTATTATGTGTGTAACTGTACTGTGTAATGTATATTTATTAGATGGTGTTATTATGTGTGTAACTGTACTGGGTAATGTATATTTATTAGATGGTGTTATTATGTGTGTAACTGTACTGTGTAATGTATATTTATTAGACAGTGTTACTATGTGTGTAAGTGTACTGTGTAATGTATATTTATTAGACAGTGGTATTATGAGTATAACTGTAATGTGTAATGTATATTTATATTTATTAGACAGTGTTATTATGTGTGTAACTGTACTGTGTAATGTATATTTATTAGACAGTGTTATTATGAGTGTAACTGTACTGTGTAATGTATATTTATCAGACAGTGTTATTATGAGTATAACTGTACTGTGTATTGTATATATATTAGATTATATTATTATGCGTGTAACTGTACTGTGTAATGTATATTTATTAGAACGTGTTATTATGAGTGTAACGGTGCTGTGTAATGTATATTTATGAACAGTGTTATTATGAGTATAACTGTACTGTATAATGTATATTTATTAGATAGTGTTATTATGAGTGTAACTGTACTGTGTAATGTATATTTATTAGACAGTGTTATTATGTGTGTAACTGTACTGTGTAATGTATATTTATTAGATAGTGTTATTATGTGTGTAACTGTAACTGTGTAACTGTACTGTGTAATGTATATTTATTAGATAGTGTTATTATGTGTGTAACTGTACTGTGTAATGTATATTTATAATATAGTGTTATTATGTGTGTAACTGTACTATGTAATGTATATTTATTAGATGGTGTTATTATATGTGTAACTGTACTGTATAATGTATATTTATTAGATGGTGTTATTATGTGTGTAACTGTACTGTGTAATGTATATTTATTAGACAGTGTTATTATGTGTGTAACTGTACTGTGTAATGTATATTTATTAGACAGTATTAATATGAGTGTAACTATACTGTGTAATGTATATTTATTAGATAGTGTTATTATGTTTGTAACTGTACTGTATAATGTATATTTATTAGAGAGTGTTATTATGAGTGTAACTGTACTGTGTAATGTATATTTATTAGACAGTGTTATTATCAGTGTAACTGTACTGTGTAATGTATATTTATTAGATAGTGTTATTACGAGTGTAACTGTACTGTGTAATGTATATTTATTAGACAGTGTTATTATGTGTGTAACTGTGCTGTGTAATGTATAATTATTAGTCAGTGTTATTATAAGTGTAACTGTACTGTGTAATGTATATTTATTAGATAGTGTTATTATGTGTGTAACTGTACTGTGTAATGTATATTTATTAGATGGTGTTATTACGTGTGTAACTGTACTGTGTAATGTATATTTATTAGATAGTGTTATTATGTGTGTAACTGTGCTGTGTAATGTATATTTATTAGCCAGTGTTATTATAAGTGTAACTGTACTGTGTAATGTATATTTATTAGATATTGTTACTATGAGTGTAACTGTACTGTGTAATGTATATTTATTAGATGTGTTATTATTAGTGTAACTGTACTGTGTAATGTATATTTATTAGATGGTGTTATTATGAGTGTAACCTTATGGTGTAATGTATATTTATTAGACAGTTTTATTATGTGTGTAACTGTGCTGTATAATGTATATTTATTAGACAGTGTTATTATGAGTGTAACTATACTGTGTAATGTATATTTATTAGACAGTGTTATTATGAGTGTAACTGTACTGTGTAAAATATATTTATTAAACAGTGTTATTATGTGTGTAACTGTGCTGTGTAATGTATATTTATTATCCAGTGTTATTATGTGTGTAACTGTACTGTGTAATGTATATTTATTAGATAGTGTTATTATGTGTGTAATTGTACTGTGTAATGTATATTTATTAGATGGTGTTATTATGTTTGTAACTGTACTGTATAATGTATTGTTATTAGACAGTGTTATTAAGTGTATAACTGTACTGTGTAATGTATATTTATTAGATAGTGTTATTATGTGTGTAATTGTACTGTGTAATGTATATTTATTAGATGGTGTTATTATGTTTGTAACTGTACTGTGTAATGTATATTTATTAGATAGTGTTATTATGTGTGTAACTGTACTGTGTAATGTATAGTTATTAGATGGTGTTCTTTTGTGTGTAACTGTACTGTGTAATGTTTATTTATTAGACAGTGTTATTATGAGTGTAACTGTACTGTGTAATGTATATTTATTAAATAGTGTTATGAGTGTAACTGTACTATGTAATTTATATTTATTAGATACTGTTATTATGTGTGTAACTGTACTGTGTAATGTATATTTATTAGACAGTGTTATTATGAGTGTAACTATACTGTGTAATGTATATTTATTAGACAGTGTTATTGTGAGTGTAACTGTACTGTGTAATATATATTTATTAAACAGTGTTATTATGTGTGTAACTGTGCTGTGTAATGTATATTTATTAGCCAGTGTTATTATGAGTGTAACTGTACTGTGTAATGTATATTTATTAGATGGCGTTATTATGTGTGTAACTGTACTGTATAATGTATTGTTATTAGACAGTGTTATTATGTGTGTAACTGTACTGTGTAATGTATATTTATTAGATGGTGTTATTATGTGTGTAACTATACTGTGTAATGTATATTTATTAGATGGTGTTATTATGTGTGTAACTGTACTGTGTAATGTATATTTATTAGATGGTGTTATTGTGTGTGTAACTGTACTGTGTAATGTATATTTATTAGACAGTGTTATTATGAGTATAACTGTACTGTGCAATGTATATTTACTAAACAGTGTTATTATGTGTGTAAGTGTGCTGTGTAATGTATATTTATTAGCCAGTGTTATTATAAGTGTAACTTTACTGTGTAATGTATATTTATTAGACAGTGTTATTATGAGTATAACTGTACTGTGTAATGTATATTTATTAGATGGCGTTATTATGTGTGTAACTGTACTGTGTAGTGTATATTTATTAGATAGTGTTATTCTGTGTGTAATTGTACTGTGTAATGTATATTTATTAGATGGTGTTATTATGTTTGTAACTGTACTGTGTAATGTATATTTATTAGATGGTGTTATTATGTGTGTAACTCAACTGTGTAATGTATAGTTATTAGATGGTGTTATTTTGTGTGTAACTGTACTGTGTAATGTATATTTATTAGACAGTGTTATTATGAGTGTAACTGTACTATATAATGTATATTTATTAGACAGTGCTAATATAAGTGTATCTGTACTGTGTAATGTATATTTATTAGACAGTGTTATTATGAGTGTAACTGTACTGTGTAATGTATATTTATTAAACAGTGTTATTATGAGTGTAACTGTACTGTATAATGTATATTTATTAGATGGTGTTATTATGTGTGTAACTGTACTGTGTAATTTATATTTATTAGATGGTGTTATTGTGTGTGTAACTGTACTGTGTAATGTATATTTATTAGACAGTGTTATTATGAGTATAACTGTACTGTGCAATGTATATTTATTAAACAGTGTTATTATGTGTGTAACTGTACTGTGTAATGTATATTTATTAGATGGTGTTATTATGTGTGTAAGTGTGCTGTGTAATGTATATTTATTAGCCAGTGTTTTTATAAGTGTAACTGTACTATGTAATGTATATTTATTAGATGGTGTTATTATGAGTGTAACTGTACTGTGTAATGTATATTTATTAGACAGTGTTAATACAAGTGTAACTGTACTGTGTAATGTATATTTATTAGATGGTGTTATTATGAGTGTAACTGTACTGTGTAATGTATTTTTATTAGATAGTGTTATTATAAGTGTAACTGTACTGTGTAATGAATATTTATTAGATAGTGTTATTATGAGTATAACTGTACTGTGTAATGTATATTTATTAGATAGTGTTATTATGTGTGTAACTGTACTGTGTAATGTATATTTATTAGATGGTGTTATTATGTGTGTAACTGTACTGTGTAATGTATATTTATTAGATGGTGTTATTATGTGTGTAACTGTACTATGTAATGTATATTTATTAGATGGTGTTATTATGTGTGTAACTGTACTGTGTAATGTATATTTATTAGATAGTGTTATTATGAGTGTAACTGTACTGTGTAATGTATTGTTATTACATGGTGTTATTATAAGTGTAACTGTACTGTGTAATGTATATTTATTAGATAGTGTTATTATGTGTGTAACTGTAATGTGTAAAGTATATTTATTAGATAGTGTTAATATGAGTGTAACTGTACTGTGTAATGTATATTTATTAGATGGTGTTATTATGTGTGTAACTGTAATGTGTAAAGTATATTTATTAGACAGTGTTATTATGTGTGTAACTGTACTGTGTAATGTATATTTATTAGATAGTGTTATTATGTGTGTAACTGTACTGTGTAATGTATTTTTATTAGATAGTGTTATTATGAGTGTAACTGTACTGTGTAATGAATATTTATTAGACAGTGTTATTATGAGTATAACTGTACTGTGTAATGTATATTTATTAGATGGTGTTATTATGTGTGTAACTGTACTGTGTAATGTATATTTATTAGATGGTGTTATTATGTGTGTAACTGTACTGTGTAATGTATATTTATTAGACAGTGTTATTATGTGTGTAACTGTACTATGTAATGTATATTTATTAGATAGTGTTATTATGTGTGTAACTGTACTATGTAATGTATATTTATTAGATGGTGTTATTATGTGTGTAACTGTACTGTGTAATGTATATTTATTAGATGGTGTTATTATGTAACTGTACTGTGTAATGTATATTTATTAGACAGTGTTATTATGTGTGTAACTGTACTGTGTAATGTATATTTATTAGATGGTGTTATTATGTAACTGTACTATGTAATGTATATTTATTAGATGGTGTTATTATGTGTGTAACTGTATTGTGTAATGTATATTTATTAGATGGTGTTATGTGTGTAACTGTACTGTGTAATGTATATTTATTACATAGTGTTATTATGTGTGTAACTGTACTGTGTAATGTATATTTATTAGATGGTGTTATTATGTGTGTAACTGTACAGTGTAATGTATATTTATTAGATAGTGTTATTATGTGTGTAACTGTACTGTGTAATGTATTGTTATTAGATGGTGTTATTATGAGTGTAAGTGTACTGTGTAATGTATATTTATTAGATGGTGTTATTATGAGTGTAACTGTACTGTGTAATGAATATTTATTATACAGTGTTATTATGAGTATAACTGTAGTGTATAATGTATATTTATTAGATAGTGTTATTATGTGTGTAACTGTACTGTGTAATGTACATTTATTAGATAGTGTTATTATGTGTGTAACTGTACTGTGTAATGTATATTTATTAGATAGTGTTATTATGTGTGTAATTGTACTGTGTAATGTATATTTATTGGATAGTGTTATTATGAGTGTAACTGTACTGTGTAATGAATATTTATTAGACAGTGTTATTATGAGTATAACTGTACTGTAATGTATTTTTGATGTGTTTTGTGATACTTTTTTGTTTCATTAAACAGTTAACCATAAGGACGCAGTATTCATTCTAGCGTAAATCACGATTGTGCTTACTCATTTGCATTTACTTTCAACTTATAATACAAGCTATAAACCTGACGCACGCAAACACACGCAATAAACCGCTTTTTGCTTGTGCATAACTGTTAGTGTGTCACTCGTAATCTGGCTCTCTATGGGGAATTAAAAACAAGTATTTGCGATTTGGTGTTGATGCTTTATTTTTGGCCCTGGCTAACCCATTCTTGTACATGGTGGAAAATCCAAACAAGCAACTTAAAAATGACAACCTGCAGCGTGTTTGTTTGCAAGTCACTACCAAGAATCCTTGTCAACCACAGATGTGTCAACAGCGGGAATAAAGCAAGCTAAAGACACATGAAATATAAATATCTGAACTACTGGGTATTTTATCTTTATTTGTAATAAACAGATAAGCAATTCAAACATCCTCCTGACAGCCCTGATAACAGCATCCACTTATAAAAAGCCTCATCTTTCTAGCTGGAACAGGAAATAGCCAGCGAGCCTAGTTAAAAATACCTTCTGGGAAATATAATCAAATTATTTTAGTAACTGAATTCATATCAGTTTGTATTTGTCATATTCCAGCCACAGTTGCACTTTGCATAGCAGACTGCCCCCCCCCCTCCTCCCCTGTATGAAATACTTCTGTGTTATGTTAGGGATCTTGTTTTATTTATCACAGTCAGATAACACGATCTCATTTCAAACCAGGTGGCTTCTTAATTTCCATCTGTTTTTTTCTACGTCTGTGCCGGTAGCAGACCTTAGAAGTGAGCAGTAGCGAGCACCATGTGTGATGCGATGTAACATCTGTTCCTACCAGCATGTAACATTAAGTTTTGCTTTTTTTTTTTTTTCAGACTATTAAAGCTTTTTTGCTAAGCAGCAGCAGTTGCTGAATTTTTAACACTTCCCTCAATTTACTTTTATATTCTTTACAACTCCTATTGCACCATATAACCCTCCCTATAAATCCTCCTACTGCACCATATAACCCTCCTTATAACTCCTATTGCACCATATAACCCTCCCTATAACTCCTCCTATTGTACCATATAACCCTCCCTATAACTCCTCCTATTGCACCATATAACCCTCCCTATAACTCCTCCTATTGCACCATATAACCCTCCCTATAACTCCTCCTATTGTACCATATAACCCTCCCTATAACTCCTCCTATTGCACCATATAACCCTCCCTATAACACCTCCTATTACACCATATAACCATCCCTATAACACCTCCTATTGCACCATATAACCATCCCTATAATATCTCCTATTGTACCATATAACCCTCCCTATAACTCCTCCTACTGCACCATATAACCCTCCCTATAACTCCTCCTATTGTACCATATAACCCTCCCTATAACTCCTCCTACTGCACCATATAACCCTCCCTATAAATCCTCCTACTGCACCATATAACCCTCCATATAACGCCTCCTACTGCACCATATAACCCTCCCTATAAATCCTCCTACTGCACCATATAACCCTCCATATAACTCCTCCTATTGCACCATATAACCCTCCCTATAACTCCTCCTACTGCACCATATAACCCTCCCTATAACTCCTCCAATTGCACCATATAACCCTCCCTATAACTCCTCCTACTGCACCATGTAACCCTCCCTATAACTCCTCCTATTGCACCATATAACCCTCCCTATAACTCCTC
Source organism: Bombina bombina (assembly GCF_027579735.1). Classification (NCBI taxonomy): domain Eukaryota; kingdom Metazoa; phylum Chordata; class Amphibia; order Anura; family Bombinatoridae; genus Bombina; species Bombina bombina. The sequence goes on along the minus strand of NC_069510.1, from coordinate 150,993,415 downwards.
CTACTGCACCATGTAACCCTCCCTATAACTCCTCCTATTGCACCATATAACCCTCCTTATAACTCCTATTGCACCATATAACCCTCCCTATAACTCCTCCTACTGCACCATGTAACCCTCCCTATAACTCCTCCTATTGCACCATATAACCCTCCATATAACTCCTCCTATTGCACCATATAACCCTCCCTATAACTCCTCCTATTGCACCATATAACCCTCCCTATAACTCCTCCTACAACACCATGTAACCCTCCCTATAACTCCTCCTATTGCACCATATAACCCTCCCTATAACTCCTCCTATTGCACCATGAAACCCTCCCTATAACTCCTCCTATTGCACCATATAACCCTCCCTATAACGCCTCCTACTGCGCCATATAACCCTCCCTATAACTCCTCCTATTGCACCATATAACCCTCCCTATAACTCCTCCTATTGCACCATATAACCCTCCCTATAACTCCTCCTATTGCTCTATATAACCCTCCCTATAACTCCTCCTATTGCACCATATAACACCTCCCTATAACTCCTCCTATTGCACCATATAACCCCTCCTATAACTCCTCCTATTGCACCATATAACCCTCCATATAACTCCTCCTATTGCTCTATATAACCCTCCCTATAACTCCTCTTATTGCACCATATAACCCTCCCTATAACTCCACCTATTGTACCATATAACCCTCCCTATAACTCCTCCTACTGCACCATATAACCCTCCCTATAACTCTTCCTACTGCACCATATAACCCTCCCTATAACTCCTCCTACTGCACCATATAACCCTCCCTATAACTCCTCCTACTGCACCATATAACCCTCCCTATAACTCCTCCTACTGCACCATATAACCCTCCCTATAACTCCTCCTACTGCACCATATAACCCTCCCTATAACTCCTCCTATTGCACCATATAACCCTCCATATAACTCCTCCTATTGCACCATATAACCCTCCCTATAACTACTCCTATTGCACCATATAACCCTCCCTATAACTCCTCCTATTGCACCATATAACCCTCCCTATAACTACTCCTATTGCTCCATATAACCCTCCCTATAACTCCTCCTACTGCACCATATAACCTTCCCTATAACTCCTCCTATTGCACCATATAACCCTCCCTATAAATCCTCCTACTGCACCATATAACCGTCCCTATAACTCCTCCTACTGCACCATATAACCCTCCCTATAACTCCTCCTACTGCACCATATAACCCTCCCTATAACTCCTCCTACTGCACCATATAACCCTCCCTATAACTCCTCCTACTGCACCATATAACCCTCCCTATAACTCCTCCTACTGCACCATATAACCCTCCCTATAACTCCTCCTACTGCACCATATAACCCTCCCTATAACTCCTCCTACTGCACCATATAACCCTCCCTATAACTCCTCCTATTGCACCATATAACCCTCCCTATAACTCCTCCTACTGCACCATATAACCCTCCCTATAACTCCTCCTACTGCACCATATAACCCTCCCTATAACTCCTCCTACTGCACCATATAACCCTCCCTATAACTCCTCCTATTGCACCATATAACCCTCCCTATAACTCCTCCTACTGCACCATGTAACCCTCCCTATAACTCCTCCTATTGCACCATATAACCCTCCTTATAACTCCTATTGCACCATATAACCCTCCCTATAACTCCTCCTACTGCACCATGTAACCCTCCCTATAACTCCTCCTATTGCACCATATAACCCTCCCTATAACTCCTCCTATTGCATCATATAACCCTCCCTATAACTCCTCCTACTGCACCATATAACCCGCCCTATAACTCCTCCTACTGCACCATATAACCCTCACTATAACTCCTCCTATTGCACCATATAACCCTTCCTATAACTCCTCCTATTGCACCATATAACCCTCCCTATAACTCCTCCTACTGCACCATATAACCCTCCCTATAACTCTTCCTATTGTACCATACAACCCTCCCTATAACTCCTCCTATTGCACCATATAACCCTCCCTATAACTCCATCTATTGCACCATATAACCCTCCCTATAACTCCTACTATTGCATCATATAACCCTCCCTATAACTCCTCCTATTGTACCATATAACCCTCCCTATAACTCCTCCTATTGCACCGTATAACCCTCCCTATAACTCCTACTATTGCACCATATAACCCTCCCTATAACTCCTCCTAGTGTATCATATAACCCTCCCTATAACATCTCCTACTACACCATATAACCCTACCTATAACTCCTCCTACTGCACCATATAACCCTCCCTATAACTCATCCTATTGCTCCATATGATCCTCCCTATAACTCCTACTATTGCACCATATAACCCTCCCTATAACTCCTCCTATTGTACCATATAACCCTCCCTATAACTCCTCCTATTGCACCATATAACCCTCCCTATAACTCCTCCTATTGTACCATATAACCCTCACTATAACTCCTCCTATTGCATCATATAACCCTCCCTATAACTCCTCCTACTGCACCATGTAACCCTCCCTATAACTCCTCCTACTGCACCATGTAACCCTCCTTATAACTCCTATTGCACCATATAACCCTCCCTATAACTCCTCCTACTGCACCATGTAACCCTCCCTATAATTCCTCCTATTGCACCATATAACCCTCCCTATAACTCCTCCTATTGCACCATATAACCCTCCCTATAACTCCTCCTATTGCACCATATAACCCTCCCTATAACTCCTCCTACTGCACCATGTAACCCTCCCTATAACTCCTCCTATTGCACCATATAACCCTCCCTATAACTCCTCCTATTGCACCATGTAACCCTCCCTATAACTCCTCCTATTGCACCATATAACCCTCCCTATAACGCCTCCTACTGCGCCATATAACCCTCCCTATAACTCCTCCTATTGCAACATATAACCCTCCCTATAACTCCTCCTATTGCACCATATAACCCTCCCTATAACTCCTATTGCTCTATATAACCCTCCCTATAACTCCTCCTATTGCACCATATAACACCTCCCTATAACTTCTCCTATTGCACCATATAACCCCCCCTATAACTCCTCCTATTGCACCATATAACCCTCCATATAACTCCTCCTATTGCTCTATATAACCCTCCCTATAACTCCTCCTATTGCACCATATAACCCTCCCTATAACTCCACCTATTGTACCATATAACCCTCCCTATATCTCCTCCTATTGCACCATATAACCCTCCCTATAACTCCTCCTATTGCACCATATAACCTTCCCTATAACTCCTCCTATTGCACCATATAACCCTCCCTATAACTCCTCCTATTGCACCATATAACCCTCCCTATAACTCCTCCTATTGCACCATATAACCCTCCCTATAACTCCTCCTATTGCACCATATAACCCTCCCTATAACTCCTCCTACTGTACCATATAACCCTCCCTATAACTCCTTCTATTGCACCATATAACCCTCCCTATAACTCCTCCTATTGCACCATATAATGCTCCCTATAACTCCTCCTATTGTACCATATAACCCTCCCTATAACTTCTCCTATTGCACCATATAACCTTCCCTATAACTCCTCCTATTGCACCATATAACCCTCCATATAACTACTCCTATTGCACCATATAACCCTCCATATAACTCCTCCTATTGCACCATATAACCCTCCCTATAACTCCTCCTATTGTACCATATAACCCTCCTTATAACTCCTCCTATTGCACCATATAACCCTCCTTATAACTCCTCCTATTGTACCATATAACCCTCCTTATAACTCCTCCTATTGTACCATATAACCCTACCTATAACTACTCCTATTGCACCATATAACCCTCCCTATAACTACTCCTATTGCACCATATAACCCTCCATATAACTCCTCCTATTGCACCATATAACCCTCCCTATAACTCCTCCTATTGCACCATATAACCCTCCCTATAACTCCTCCTATTGCACCATATAACTCTCCCTATAACTCCTCCTATTGCACCATATAACCCTCCCTATAACTCCTCCTATTGCACCATATAACCCCCCCTATAACTCCTCCTATTGCACCTTATAACCCTCCCTATAACGCCTCCTACTGCGCCATATAACCCTCCCTATAACTCCTCCTATTGCACCTTATAACCCTCCCTATAACTGCTCCTATTGCACCATATTACTCTCCCTATAACTTCTATTGCACCTTATAACCCTCCCTATAACTCCTCCTATTGCACCATATAACCCTCCCTATAACTCCTCCTATTGCACCATATAACCCTCCCTATAACTCCTCCTATTGCACCTTATAACCCTCCCTATAACTCCCCTTATTGCTCCATATAACCCTCCATATAACTTCTCCTATTGCACCATATAACCCTCCCTATAACTCCTCCTATTGCACCATATAACCCTCCCTATAACTCCTCCTATTGCTCCATATAACCCTCCATAAAACTCCTCCTATTGCTCTATATAACCCTCCATATAACTCCTCCTATTGCACCATATAACCCTCCCTATAACTCCTCCTATTGCACCATATAACCCTCCATATAACTCCTCCTATTGCTCTATATAACCCTCCCTATAATTCCTCCTACTGCACCTTATAACCCTCCCTATATTTCCTCCTACTGCTCCATATAATCCTCCCTATAACTCCTCCTATTGCACCATATAACCCTCCCTATAACTCCTCCTATCTCATCATATAACCCTCCCTATAACTCCTCCTATTGCACCATATAACCCTCCCTATAACTCTTCCTACTGTGCCATATAACCCTCTCTATAACTCCTATTGCACCATATAACCCTCCCTATAACTCCTATTACACCATATAACCCTCCCTATAACTCCTCCTTACTGCTCTATATTACCCTCCCTATAGCTATTCCTATGGCACCACGTAACCCTCCCTATAACTCATCCTACTCCTCCATTTAACCCTCCCTATAACTCCTCCTATTGCACCATATAAACCTCCCTATAACTCCTTCTATTGCGCCACATAACCCTCCCTATAACTCCTCCTATTGTAGCATATAACCCTCCTTATATCTCCAGCTATTGTATCATATAACACTCCATAGGACTCCTCCTATTGCACCATATAATCCTCCCTATAACTCCTCCTATTGCATCATATAACCCTCCCTATAACTCCTCATATTGCACCATATAACCCTCCCTATAACTCCTACTATTGCACCATATAATCCTCCCTATAACTCCTCCTATTGCACCATATAACCCTCCCTATAACTCCTCCTTTTGCACCATATAACCCTCCCTATAACTCTTCCTATTGCACCATATAACCCTCCCTATAACTCCTCCTATTGCACCATATAACCCTCCCTATAACCCCTCCTATTGCACCATATAACCCTCCCTATAACTCAACATATTGCACCATATAACCCTCTCTATAACTCCTCCTTCTCCATTTAACCCTCACTATAACTCCTCCTATTGCACTATATAACCCTCTCTATAACTCCTCCTTCTCCATTTAACCCTCTCTATAACTCCTCCTTCTCCATTTAACCCTCACTATAACTCCTCCTATTGCACCATATAATCCTCCCTATAACTCCTCCTATTATAGCATATAGCCCTCCCTATAACTACTCCTATTGTAGCATATAACCCTCCTTATAACTCATTGTGTTGCACCATATAATCCTCCCTATAACTGCTCATATTGCAGTATATAAACCTCCCTATAACTCCATCCTATTGCACCATATAATCCTCCCTATAACTCCGCCCATTGCACCATATAACCATATAACTCCTCCTATTGCACCATATAATCCTCCCTATAACTCCTCCTATTGCACCATATAACCCTCCCTATATCTCCTCCTATTGCACCATATAACCCTCCCTTAAAACTCCACATATTGCACCATATAATCCTCTCTATAACTCCTCCTACTTCTCCATTTAACCTCACTATAACTCCTCCTATTGCATCATATAATCCTCCCTATAACCCCTCCTATTGCACCATATAACCCTCCCTATAACACCTCCTATTGCACCATATAACCCTCCCTATAACTCCTCCTATTGCACCAATATAACCCTCCCTATAACTCCTCCTATTGCACTATATAACCCTCCCTATAACTCCTCCTATTGCACCATATAACCCTCACTATAACTCCTCCTATTGCACCATATAACCCTCCCTATAACTCCTATTGTAGCATATAACCCTCCTTATAACTCATCGTGTTGCACCATATAATCCTCCCTATAACTGCTCATATTGCAGTATATAAACCTCCCTATAACTCCATCCTATTGCTTTAAATAACCCTCCCTATAACTCCTCCTATTGCATCATATAACCCTCCCTATAACTCCTCCTATTGCTCCATATAACCCTCTCTATAAATCCTCATACTCCTCCATTTAACCCTCACTATAACTCCAATTGCACCATATACCCCTCCCTAAAACTCCTAGTATTGCACCATATAACCCTCCCTATAACTCCTCCTATTGCACTATATATTATCCTCCCTATAACTCCTCCTACTGCTCTATATAACCCTCTCTATAACACCTCCTTACTGCTCCTTTACCCTCCCTATAGCTCCTCCTATTGCACCATAAAACCCTCTCTATAACTCCTCCTATTACATTATGTAACCCTCCAATTGCACCATATAATACTCACCATAACTTCTCCTATTGCTCCATATAACTCTCCCTATAACTCACCTTATTGCACCATATAACCCTCCATATAACTCCTCCTATTGCTCTATATAACCCTTCCCTATAACTCATCCTACTGCTCTGTATAACCCTCCTATAACTCCTACTGCACCTTATAACCCTCCCTATATTTCTTTCTACTTCTTCATTTAACCCTCACTATAACTTCTCCTATTGCATCATAAAACCCTCCCTAAAACTACTCCTATTGCACCATATAACCCTCCCTATAACTCCTCCTATATAGCATGTAACCCTCCTTATATCTCATCGTGTTGCACCATATAATGCTCCCTATAACTCTTCCTATTGTACTATATAACCCTCCCTATAACTCTTCATACTGCACCAAATAACCCTCCCTATAACTCCTCCTATTGCACCATATAATCCTCCCTATAATTTGTCCTACTGCACCATATAACCCTCTATAAAACTCCTCCTATTGCTCCATATAACCCTCCCTATAACTCCTCCTATTGCATCATATAACCCTCCCTATACTCCTCCTACTGCACATATAACCCGCCCTATAACTCCTCCTACTGCACCATATAACCCTCACTATAACTCCTCCTATTGCACCATATAACCCTTCCTATAACTCCTCCTATTGCACCATATAACCCTCCCTATAACTCCTCCTACTGCACCATATAACCCTCCCTATAACTCTTCCTATTGTACCTTACAACCCTCCCTATAACTCCTCCTATTGCACCATATAAACCCTCCCTATAACTCCTCCTATTGCACCATATAACCCTCCCTATAACTCCTCCTATTGCACCATATGACCCTCCCTATAACTCCTCCTACTACACCATATAACCCTCCCTATAACTCCTCCTATTGCACCATATAACCCTCCCTATAACTCCTCCTATTGCACCATATAACTCTCCCTATAACTCCTCCTATTGCACCATATAACCCTCCCTATAACTCCTACTATTGCATCATATAACCCTCCCTATAACTCCTTCCTATTGTACCATATAAACCCTCCCTATAAACTCCTCCTATTGCACCGTATAACCCTCCCTAATAACTCCCTACTATTGCACCATATAACCCTCCCTATAACTCCTCCTAGTGTATCATATAACCCTCCCTATAACATCTCCTACTACACCATATAACCCTACCTATAACTCCTCCTACTGCACCATATAACCCTCCCTATAACTCATCCTATTGCTCCATATGATCCTCCCTATAACTCCTACTATTGCACCATATAACCCTCCCTATAACTCCTCCTATTGCACCATATAACCCTCCCTATAACTCCTCCTATTGCACCATATAACCCTCCGGA